>NC_043012.1:36742504-36757504 GCF_006345805.1 Octopus sinensis
GGTTTTATTGGCCACAAGGGCTAACATAAATCAAAAACATGTAAGGACAAACACAGGATGAAAAGTAGAAAGGGTTTTGCGAAAAAGAAACGTCCGTGTAAACATTAGAAAAACAGAAAAATATAACAAATAAAATTTCCAATAGGGGGAGGCACTTTGAAAGGTTACTCATGGAAAAACCCATAAAAGCCACTTGGTTGAGGGCAGTCAGAGCTTGACGGCACTCGAGGTGCCAAGCGCCCTTTCTTGGTCTGCGTATGATCAAAGTTTCAGCTCTGTCAAAGAGATGAGCTGCGGAAAGTTGCGTCTGATGAACAGTGACTACACCCGCTCACCGTCCCAGAAACGCTTGAGATGCCATAGTCTGAGTGCATGTCTGCGCATCAGCAGCCACAGCATGCCAAGGCCTCCGTTCAGTGGCTGTTGACAGCAGATGGAGCCCCTGACCACTGCTACCATGCCCTTCCACAGAAAGTCGAAGAGCAAGTGCACCAGCTTGGCCAACCAGCGGTCGGGACAAGGGGCGACGGTCAATTGGTAATAGATGACGGATGCGATGTACGCATTCGCCACCTCTGCTTGACCTTCCAGGGACAGCTTCCTCTCGGCCCATTTCTGGGTGAGATTGGCCACCCTGCTCATCACTTCGGCCCAGTTTTTCTCCACCAGGAGGTCCAGACTGAACCAGACTCCGAGCAGTTTAATGGGACCATCTGTCCAATGCCCTATGACGCTGTTGGATGGCATGAACTTGCCCCTCCAGGTGCCCAGTTGCAAGCCCACTGACTTTTCTGCATTAATTTCCGTACCTGTTACCACTTCGTACTCGTTTAGCATCTCGCCCATCAGGTCGATGCGCCTGTGGCTCGACATTATCACGTTGACGTCGTTGGCATAGGCAGACATGCTTTTTCCACATCCCAGATCATGCGGGACACCCCTCAAAGCCTCTAACTTCCACAGCAATGGCTCGAGAGTCATTACGTAGAGGTGGGAGGAGAGAGGGCATCCTTGGCGGAACGAATGTGAGATGTCGAAGGGCTTGGAAAGGTGACCGTTCACACGTATGACCAAGCAGATGCCACTGTACAAAGCAGTGATCCACCCGCTCAAGACCGGACTGAAACTGGCTGCCCAGAGAACAGCTGCCAGGTATCGATGGTCAACCCTATCGAAGGCTTTAGACTGATCTAAATTGATCAAAGCCACACGCGCGCCAGCTTCGTTACCCACCCTCTCTATGATGTAGTGCATGAGATGGATAGACCTGGTGGGCATGGTGCATGTCTGCGTTTTGCCAGTCAGCTTGTCCATGACAGCACCAACCTCTTGGCTAGCACCTTGGCCAGAATCTTCAACTCTGCATTGAGCAGAGTGATGGGGCTAAAGTTCCCTATCAAGACCCCTTGTTTGGGTCCTTTCTCAGCAATGCCACCACTCCTCGATAAACAAAAGCAAGAATTCTCACATTTTGTTGCCAGTTGCAGTAGACATTCGCCAAGAGACCTGCAAAGAAGTCTGGCATTGAAGTGTAAAGTTCGTAGGGCAGACCATCCAAACCCGGTGATCTACCTCTCGTGCAACTTTTCATCACTTCCTCTACTTCTCAGGCAGATATCAGTCTTTCGCAGCACTCTACCTCACTGGCTGAGAGTTGTGGCAGGCCGTCCAGGTACACACTGGAGTCTGACCCATTGTCCGTCCCGAACAGTCGAGCAAAGTGCTGCAGAAAGACCGCACACATCTGGCTTGTTTCGGAAACCTTGCACCCATTCTGGTCCACCAAAGACTGAATGGTTGGTTTGTTGCTGTGCTTTGCCTCTGTCACATGGGCCCATCGAGCAGCCTTAGTCCCCTCTCTGCTTACCGAACGTGCCTTAGCTCTGACAATGCAGCCTTCATGTTTGACATCAAAGTGTTGGTCGTTTAACAAGTGATCTTGTTTCCAAGGCAACCAAACCTGCTCACATTTATACTACCAATTCTGAACATGACCATGTTTTAAAAAATTATTTATCAAGGAGGAAAGGCTCTACTTATGGCTGTTGTCTGGTGGGCTGACTACCTTGTGCTTCTGGGTGGGTATTTCCACCAGATTTCTAAAGAGTTTTTTGGAGAAACTTCACCCTAGCAACCCAACATCGTCCAGAAATTTTTTTTTTTTTATTTTGTCATAGTTTTTGTGCTGAATTTTCAGTGTGAGTATGTGTGCTGGTGTTGTGTTGTGTGTGGGTCTGACAAAATCTGAAATTTTCGTGTTTGTATTGTGTTTCAAGTATGTCACTAGCTGTTCATTTTTCGTGTTTATTGCTGTAAGGTTGGTACTGGTGGTGGTGTCTGTGTTTGTGGGTGTGTGCAGTGGTAGTGGTGGAGAAGGTGTTGCTAATTGTTGTGGGTGCATGTTGCTGTTGTTGTTGTTGGGAAGCTTTACTTTCTCGTGCCTCCCCAGTTTGTCAGTTGTTTCTTTATATTCCTTTCTTCTTTTCTTTTTCGGTGGCACTGTGTGCCACTCCCCTTTCTCACTATCAGTACTTGCACTATCTGAGCTGATTTGGTCGGGAAAGGGGATGTCTTTGGGGTCTGTTTCAGTAGTGTTTCAAAATGTAGTTTTATCTGATGGTATTGTTGGTGGTGTAATTTCTTTTGAAATTGGTGTTGATGTTGGTGGTGGTGGTGATGGTATCATTGACTTCTCATGTGTATATATGAAAGTTGCTGGCTTTAAGAGTATTGCAAAAATCTTGTTTGGATTTCCAACAATCTAAGTTCTTTTACAGGGCTTAGAAAAACTAAAGGACCGCTGCAATAAGTGTGTGAATCCGAGAGGAGAATATGTTGAATAAAATCATAATTAACTGATCTGCCTGTATTCTATTTTATCCAAAACCAGGAACATTTCACCTCTGCCTCAAATACATATGAGATCTGGTGTAGCTCCAGGCCTTTGCCAGCTCCTGTCAAACTGTCCAACCCATGCCAGCATGGAAAACAGACGTTGAAGGAAGGTGATGAGTAATATGTTGTTTATTCCCAATTTGTCAAATGTTATTCATTTCTTTTCGTTTTTTTTGCTTGTTTCATGTTTGTTATAATCCTTAAAATGTTGGATTGTTATAATGTCCACTTTGGTATTAAGTATATTTAGCAAAACCAGTAAAGACACAACTGTCTCGGTCTGCCTACTACATACTCCGGTACTTCATGTACTTCCCCTTACTTATAGTGACCAAGTTATTCCATTCGTCATGTGGGAGGGGTGTACCATTATTACTAATTCCCTACATATCCCCTTTTAAGTTTTTCTTACAAAATGTCATTTTATTCAGCAATAATTTTTTTTTATTCACCCCCACCTCCCTTTTTTGAGCCTCTTTTTTTTGTACAATTTAATATGTTTTGCACTTGGCACCTATTTTCAGGAACTCTGTGTTTTCTTTTCCTTTCACTTGTACACCTGGGTTCAATCCCCTGCAGTGGCATTGGTACTTGGAATGCATCGTACAACCATTCCATCAATTCCTCCAACTTCTTTGGTTTGCTTTCCATGAATCTCTTGGTTCCTGTGTCTCTTTTTTATGTCCTTTTCTGCTTTTTACCCAATACATCATTTTTACCTATGTATTTAGTAATTACACCATCTCCCCAACTCTGCTTTCCATTCTTGCATGCCCTCAAATATGCCTTTTCACCAACTTAAAGCATCTTGCTGTCTTCCCTGGCACTTTTTCTTTTCTTGCCAGGTAGCAATTAATCAAAGACTGATTTTACTTTCCTTTCAAACATCAGCTCCGCTGGTGATCTACCTGCTGGTGCATTCGGATTTGGTGTCACAGGGTACACTCTTAAAAATTGTTGAGGAGCTACCTCATTCGTGACTTCCTTATTCCATTTTCTAAGGGCTCTTTTGAAGGTGTTGGCAAAGTGTTCTGCCAGTGCATTAGATCTGGGGTGATATGGCGCCATAGTTATATGTTCTACCATGAATGTTTCACAAATTTTTTTTATTCACTAGACACAAATTGCATTCCATTGTTGGACACTATCAGTTGAGGAAGTTAGTTTTTTTAGTTACAAATTTCTAGCCATTTCAAGAAGCTATCAACCACTACTAAGTCGTAAAAACCATTTAAAGGACCAGTGGAATCGATGTGTAGTCTCGACCACAGAACATCTACTTTTGAACAATGTTTACTTTTTATCATACTCTTTTACTGGTTTCAGTCATTTGACTGCGGCCATGCTGGAGCACCGCCTTTAGTCGAGCAAGTTGACCCCGGGACTTATTCTTTGTAAGCCCAGTACTTATTTTATCCGTCTCTTTTGCCGAACTGCTAAGTGACGGGGACGTACACACACCAGCATCGGTTGTCAAGCAATGCTAGGGGGACAAACACAGACACACAAACACACACATATATATATATACATATATATGATGTGCTTCTTTCAGTTTCCGTCTACCAAATCCACTCACAAGGCATTGGTCGGCCCGGGGCTATAGCAGAAGACACTTGCCCAAAATGCCACGCAGTGGGACTGAACCCGGAACCATGTGGTTGGTTAGCAAGCTACTTACCACACAGCCACTCCTGCACTCATGTGCAATTTCTCATTTTGTCTTGGCTTTCATACAGGTGTTCCACTCAGACCCTCAGTTGCATTCGAACCTTTGACTGAACCAACTATATTTCCACATAAAACACTTATGGGCATATTCCATACCTTGAATAGTTCCATCCATTCTGTGCTGAATAAATTAAGTGAACTTTTTTACACATATATCTTTGCCTCTTTTGTTTGACCTTGAAATGTTACATTACATATGAATTAACCGAGAAAATATAATCTTTTTCCTGTAACATTATGTGCAACCTTTTTTGATTTAAATAATTTCGGGTTACCAACATATTCCCAAGTTTTTTCGTTTATAATGGTGATATCACTACCTGTGTCCAATTGTATTTTAACACTTGAATTTCTGATTTTCACCTTCATGAATTTCCTCATCATTACATTACTAATTTCTTCCGATGACATACTATTTATTCTTTTTCCTTTGTTCTGACGTTTTGTGCATTGTCCTATATATGTCCAGCTTTGCGAGAATTCTCGTTCTAACTTCTGCATCCTTTTCGGCAGTTAGTCCCTCTCTAAATCAGGTATTTGAACATATCTGGCATTAATTCATCCAGCTTGAACTTCTTGCATTCCCTGTGATGTAGTCCTCGTTGTTTTTCTCTATGTTCAGACACTTCTACCCCCGCCAAGGACAATTACCCGAGGACAACAGATGATGATTTAAAACTTCTTGATATATTGAAGATGGAGTAATTAACCAAGTGGGGTAATTGTCCTGGGGGTAGTTGTTGTCAGGGGGAATTGTCCTATGGAAGGGGGTGGTGTGGTAATCGCCCTGATATGCTTTCAATACATCTCAACACTTCTAAAGCAAACTTTGCTTGCTTACTTTCTTTGTAATTGGAATTTATAATTATTGTATCGTTCATGTTCTGCTGCCACCAGTTTTCTCAAGATTAAGCGTGTTTTCATCTCGTTTCCTCATATTTTCTGCAGTTTGCTTCGAAGGTAACTCCTTTGTCTGGTTCATATTTGGACTCTGTTATCGAATTTGCAACAGAGTCTGGTGAGAACACGTTTTTCTGACTTTCCTGATGATTTCAGAAATTGCAGCATTTGTTGTTGTTGGTGTTGTTGTTACTTCAGCTGTTGTTCTTGTAGTTGTAGCTGCTGCTGTTGCTGTTCTTTCAGTTGCTGTTGTTGTTTTTACAACTCGAGAAAATCGGCCAACAAATTTTCCATAATTCTCATAAAATTCTCACAACAGAAACTTTTGTGAGTTTGTTAACTCTTCACGAGTTGTTTAAATCCTTAAAATGTTGGATTGTTATAATGGTCGCTTCGGTATACAGTATACTCAGCCAAACCAGTCACCATTGTCTCTGTCCACCCACTGCATATTCCGGTACTTCACATGGTTCTATTTACTTATTGTGACCAGGTTATTCCATTCATCACGTGGGAGGGGGTCTACTATTGTTACTAATTCCATACAACTATATTTTGATGACACATAAAGTTATTATTCCATTATTAATGACACAAACCATGTACAGTATACTTCAGAGCGATTAGTTGAGTAAAGGGCGAAACGCCGAAAGTGAAGGATAAGAAAAAAAGCGGTCATAACGAAAACTGAATTGTAACGATAAGTGGGAACTCAATGTACAATTCACATATTGTTGTGATCAAGTGGTGTCAATATCTGGTTAAGATGTGTTTATAAACGAGAGGACTGAGAATGGTTGAAATTGTGTTGGTTACAAAGATCACGCACTACAGTTGGAACTAGGAACATGCTATTGTAGGGCACGGAACCCAAGGTTTACGCATCCATAAAATAGAGTGAAAGATCAGTTAGAGTAAGGAATTGACTTGTGATATGGGAATGTTTTAGGAATGCAATGATTGCAAGAGGTTTTCGGTTCTGAGTTGTTATTTAGCGTCCGCTTTCCATGCTGTGCTTCCTGGCCTTACCAGCTCCTGTTCGAACCTCAGGTTCCGTGCCCTACAATAGCATGTTCCTAGTTCCAACTGTAGCGAGGAGTACATGGAGTACAGTGAAGAATTCCGGGTAGAGGTAGGGGTCCACCAAGGTTCAGCCCTCAGCCCCCTCCTATTTATCGTAGTCCTCCAGGCAATAACGGAGGAATTCAAGACAGGTTGCCCATGGGAGTTCCTCTATGCTGACGACCTTGCTCTAATTGCTGAGTCACTATCAGAACTGGAGGAGAAGTTTCAAACATGGAAGGAGGGATTAGAATCGAGGGACCTTAGAGTCAACCTAGCTAAAACCAAAGTACTAATAAGTAGGAAGGTAGACAAACCACAAATGTCTTCAGGAAGATGGCCTTGCTCGATCTGTAGAAAAGGTGTAGGTAGAAACTCTATATGATGTACCCAGTGTAAGCTATGGACACATAAGAGGTGCAGCAATATCAAAGGAAGGCTAACTGGGAAGATAGTTTTTGTATGTGGCAGATGCTCAGGAGCAATAAACTCTGAAAATCTGCAGAAAACAACTTCCGTCACTTTCCAGGGGAAAAAACTAGAAGTAGTTGATAGCTACCATTATCTAGGTGACCAAGTCAGTAGTGGGGGTGGGTGCGCTGAAAGTGTAACTGCTAGAGTAAAAATAGCCTGGGTAAAGTTCAGGGAGCTCTTACCTCTGCTTGTGACTAAAGGCAGACTGTATGATGCATGTGTACGAACAGCCATGTTACATGGCAGTGAAACATGGGCCGTGACTGCTGAGGACATGCGTAAGCTCGCGAGGAATGAAGCCAGTATGCTCCGATGGATGTGTAATGTCAGTGTGCATACTTGACAGAGCGTTAGTACCCTGAGAGAAATGTTGGACCTAAGAAGCATCAGTTGTGGTGTGCAAGAGAGACGATTGTGCTGGTATGGTCATGTGGCGAGAATGGATGAAGATAGGTGTGTGAAAAAGTGCCAATCCCTAGCAGTTGAGGGAACCCGTGGAAGAGGTAGACCCAGGAAAACCTGGGACGAGGTGGTGAAGCACGACCTTCAAACTTTAGGCCTCACTGAGGAAATGACCAGCGACCGAGACCTTTGGAAATATGCTGTGTGTGAGAAGACCAGGCAGGACAAGTGAGTCCAGCCCACTTATGTTGAGTAAATGACTAAACTTAAAATAATAATTGGTGGGTTAATTTTTCTATGGGGGTAACAGGGTGGATAAGTAATAACAAAAAGTAAAAATAAAAAAAATTACAATAATGGGATACGCTGATAGGTTTAGTCAAAGAGGGAGTGAGAGTACCATAACATTTTGAAGTAATCGTGATATTTCACATGGTTCTGGGTTCAGTCCCACTGTGTGGCAACTTGGGAAAGTATCTTCTACTATTGCCTCAGACCGACCAAAGCCTTGAGGGTGAGTTTGGTAGACAGAAACTGAAAGAAGCCCATTGTATGTATGTGTGTGTGCCTGTGTTTGTCCTCCACCACTGCTTGACAACTGGTGCTGGTGTGTTTACATTCCTGTAACTTAGCAATTCAGCAAATGGAACTGATAGAATAAATACCAGGTTTAAAAAAAAGTAAGTGCTGGAGTCAATTCATTCAACTAAAATACTTCAAGGTGGTGCCCCAGAATGGTCGCAGTTTAATGACTGAAAGAAGTAAAAGATAGAGAATAAAAAAAAACCCTCATTATTCAGCCCATCACCATTTACTTGCATTATCAAAATTTATGCCACTGGTCTATTTGAGTTAATTCCCTTAGCTCACTCTTTTTTCCTAACTCTCTAGTGCCTGAATCAATAAACCAATCCTCAGAAGATTGATGACATAACCAAAGATGGAACCTGTTTCCCCGCCAAAACTGAAGCGGAATCTCATACCAATTAGATGATGGATTTATTGATTAACTAATTATTCTGCTGTCTAATTACTTGACATTGTGACCATGTTTGGGAGAACTGGTTTGATCAAGAGTTCAATGACATGTTGTACAACCTGCCTGAGTATTACTGTGTATGTTACGCCTGCTGCCTATCTATCAGTGGTATAGCTAATACGGGAGCAGGGGGTGCGACCACTTCACCCACTAAGCACATTTTTTTAAAATTGGCACCTCTTCAACAATTTTTGTAAACTCTTTAGTTAGCTATATCAGTAGTTGTAAGTTTCATACATAATGACATTGTTATGGAAACATGAAACTAATGAATGTAGAAAACAATTACGTAAATTATAACTAATGATATATTTTGTGTAATATAAGAGAAATGAGTATAAAATTGTTTGGTATGTGTTTTTTTTGTGCTACTTGCCCTTGACTTTAGAACCTGGGTGTGCCTTTGTTGTGTATTCATTCTATGCAACATTTGTATATATACTTTACAACTGTGTATAGTACAACAGGAATATATATACAGTACAATAGCTGTGTGTGTGTGTGTGTATTAATTGAAGTGTACTGTGTTATATATCCATTACGGCCAATGTTACTCATTGGTTTCACACTAGGGGTTCAACAGTGTTTGGTAACAGTCTGATTATGAAACCCTGTGCTCATCAGAGGTAGCTGTTATGGAATGAAATATGACACACACACACACACACAATTGAATCAGATAGTGTCAACAAGAAAGAGTACATTTGGACAGTTATTTTTTAATCACTATACAAGTTTGTTTCCATACAACATAGTTCTTCATATATACAGGAATTTGATTATGGTACAGTTTACCTGTATAATGGGAACCAGTTGCATTTCATCAGGTGATATTCAATTGCCAAAATCTTGACTAGGAACTATATTGTAATACTACCAGCTATTTGGAAATTCCAAGGGGGAATGAGCTCTATTTTGTATTTTTCTGTGTTTCTAATGGAATATACCTTATATATATATATCATCATCATCATCGTTTAACGCCCGTTTTCCATGCTGGCATGGGTTGGACAGTGTGACTGGGGACTGGCAAGCAAGGAGGCTGCACCAGGCTCCAATCTGATCTGGCAAGGTTTCTACAGCTGGAAGCCCTTCCTAACAACAACCACTCTGAGAGTAAGGTGGGTGCCAGTCAGGTGGCATCGGCCACGTTCAAATGCTGCCTTTTACGTGTCAAGCAGCACTGGCATCGATCATATATATATATATATATACATATATATATATATTTGTTGAAATGGAAAGATGAATTTTCTTGTTACGGATTATTCAAAAGTTTAACCGATACCTGGGTAGCAAAAATCACAGCAGAAAAAAGCACGGTTGGAGATAAGACCATTTGGTGTTGCAACCGTGCGTTGGTGCGGATAATTGAAGTTTAATATAATTAGTGAATGGAAGAAATGGAGTTGAACGAAGATTGTACAGAATTCCTTTTATTACATTCTACACATGTTTCAAAGGCCACAATTTTCCGAACACACAAACACAGAATTTTTTCAGCCACCTGACAGGTTTTTTCAGCAGTGCTCATTATCTAGTGCCCCTCGCCAACATACGGCCGCGCACACATAGGCTAGTATACACATACATGCTTTTAGGTAGGTTTTGTCTCGCCCCTAAAATACACCCTGTTTTCTTAAAATATTCAGAACATTAGTTTTGGTCACACAGAACATCTCCACACCCCTTGTTCCCATTAATTCCTCACCTACTAGATTTGACCGCGGCCTGACCTGTAATTATTCCAACGGACCTTTTGTCGGCCCCCACCAACCCCCTGATTTCAACGTACATTGATAAACAGTTTAACCATGGGCTCTTAAGGAGCGTCCTCGCTCGAATTGCTTTGCTGCGCCTCTGTTTTGTTTTGTTCTGTCAACGTAATTCCTGCTTTTTCCTGAAGAGAAAGCTGCAATATGGTATCCTTATTTAATCAGAATTTGGAAAATTGTGGCCTTTGAAACATGTGTAGAATGTAATAAAAGGAATTCTGTACAATCTTCGTTCAACTCCATTTCTTCCATTCACTAATTATATATATATATATATATATATATATACACACACACACATATGTATGTATACAAAACAACAACTGTGTGTATACAGTTCAACAGCTCTGTACATACAAACCATCAGCTGTGGATATAGAGAGTGTCCATAAATTATCTTTATACTTTGAAAAATTCAGCAGAAAATGAAAATTAAAGATAACTCAGCAAAGTTTACAAGAAAACATAGGCAAACAAATAGTTTTATTAGAAACCTGAGAATGCTTCCTCATGGGCTCCATTGGTTGCAAAGAAGTTGATCGAAGGATCTCAACATTAAATTCATACAATAAATTGTGGGAGATGTAAAGACAATTTAGGAACATCCTGCAGAGCAGAACAGTTCATATATATACAGTGCAAGAACTGTGGACATACAAATGTCTCAATTGTGCTCTGTTAGAACAGCCATGAAGTCATTTATTCAAACTGTTTGTCTCTCCCTCTCTCTCAACATATATAGTTCAAAAGCTGTGTATACACCCTACGGGTTGTGAATATATATTCCTGTTGTCAGAGAATATATAGATATACATACATAATAGTTTCTTTATCAGTAGCCACTTACACACACACACACAGAGAAATCCTGTCTGTATCATTTGTCTTGAAAGAAAGAGGAGAATATGATGTTGTGAAATTTATGCAGTTCCAAAGAATAACAACTGCGTAAGAGGGGTGAAATGGCTTCAGCTTGTAATCAACACCACATTCTTGGATTCCATTCTTTGCTAGGCTGCTCTTCCAACATTGGACCAACAGTCAGTTCTAGAAGAACGAAGAGATGCTCTGTGTGTGTGTGAGAGAGACGTGTTTGAATAAATGACTTCATGGCTGTTCTAACAGAGCACAATTGAGACATTTGATACTAGCCTGAAGATGGGCAGCGAATTCGAATTCTACAGTCGGGGATAGATAAAGTGGAACCATCACAACTTGGACGGTGATAATTGGTAAGGAATAAAGTAAAAGCCAGGAGGAGGAGGAGGAGAGAGAGAGAGAGAGAGAGAGAGAGAGAGAGAGAGAGAGAGAGAGAGAGAGAGAGAGAGAGAGAGAGAGAGAGAGAGAGAGATTAGAAGAAAAAAAGGGGATTAATTGCTGTCAGCCTCCACTGACAAGATGCAAATGGGAGATAGGGTTGAATGAAAAGAGTGTTACGTCATCTTTTTTTTTTTATTTTATAAACTCTGCTGAAAACAGAGAAAGTCTGTGAAATAAATGTCTTTTATATAATGGCCTACTTTTTTTGGGAAGGTGAATCTCTAATTGGAAGGTGGGAGTGGGGAATGGGGTAGGGGAGTGGAGTGGGAGTCAACAGACTAATAATGGTTTGGTTGGTTTAAGCGGAGAAAATTATGTGGGAAGTGGGGGTAGAGTAGAGCGGGGGGAAGTATTTTGCAAGGGATTTTGCTCTGTTGACAGAGAAATAACATGGCTTCAGTATATATATGTATGTATATACATATACATATATGCATGCACACAAACACACACACACCATCATCATCATCATTGTTTAACGTCTGTTTTCCATGCCAGCACGGGTTGGATGGTCCGACTGGGGGTCTGGGAAGCCAGGGGGCTGCACCAGGCTCCAGTCTGATCTGGCAGTGTTTCTACAGCCGGATGCCCTTCCTAATGCCAACCACTCTGTGAGTGTAGTGGGTGCTTTTTATGTGCCACCAGCATGAGGAGAAAAGTAGTCGGGTAAGACATAATTATTTAATTTTTATGCTTCCTATGACTTAATTTCGAAACGTACGTCCGTAGGTGACTTAATATAGAATGATTGTCGTCATTTCTTTCTCTTTTACCTGCGTTGTTTGCCTTTTAAGTGCTGTGGTTTTACTGAGATCTCTCTTTTAAGTAGAAAGAATAGCCATAACTCTTTGACTGCTATTTCTAAATTCGGTGTGTGGTGAGGCAAATCGTTGCTAAACCCTTAACTACTTAGTATACATACATACATACATACATGTGTGTATATACGTGTGTGTGTGTGTGTGTGTATATGTATGCATATATATATAAACGATGATGATGATGATATATATATATATATATACTAGCCTTAAAGCTGCCCTTCAGGTGGCATTCAGGCTACCTCCTGCAGAGGGCACTTTATACATGTATGTATGAGGGGCTACTGAAAAGTCCCTGGCTTTGGGTAAAAGAAGATACAGGAGGATCAGTTAGTTATGATTTCATTCAACATGTTCCCCTCTCAGATTCACAAACTTATTGCAATAGTTCTTCAGTTTTTCTAAGCCCTGTAAAAGAACTTGGAAGTGCATGCCATCAAAGTGACACTGGGGTAGAATATACAAAGCCCAATATACCCCATCATAACTACCCGTCTGATAGGGTACACCAAGCACATGCATCACGATCATGTGTGCTACATGGTGATGTCTCATATCAAGATAAACAGCGCGTGACCTTGCAGGTGGGGGTTCAGTTAGAATTTTCTTTAGGTCGAGTAACCCAATCCGCTCAAACGGTCCCTGAATATGGGTTGTTTGAGGATGTTGAATGAAACACCCATGTTTCCAAAGGTGAATTATTCAAACCCCAAAACATTCCTCTCAACACACGGCTATGATGCTCCCCCACTACTTCCACTCGTGATCAGAGATGCACATATCGTCAGCCACTAAGGGACGTGCTCAACTGGTTATGGTCAAACAAGTGACAAGCAAATCTGTGGTATTGAGCAGAATATTTGCTCTAGCCCATCTTTTATACCAAGACATAACAATGTACATGATAACACTTCCAGTTAGTTAAGATGAGAAGCTATGAGAACCACTGCCTGGTACTAAACCTATTATTATTATTATTATAGACGTTGCACAGTATACAATATCGTGAGGTTGTTAATTGAAGGTATTGTGTCTAGGCGGCGAGCTGGCAGAAATGTTAGCACGCTGGGCAAAATGCGTAGCCGTATTTCGTCTGTTGTTACGTTCTGAGTTCAAATTCCGCCGAGGTCGACTTTGCCTTTCATCCTTTCGGGGTCGATAAATTAAGTACCAGTTACGCACTGGGGTCGATGTAATCGACTTAATACCTATGTCTGTCCTTGTTTGTCCCCTCTGTCTTTAGCCCCTTGTGGGTAATAAAGAAATAGGTATTGTGTCTACCTGGGGTTTGTACTGTTGCAAAGTCACAACAAGGACCACAGACAGACACTACTTTATGCAATATGCATGCAGTTCCAAGTAATGCCGACTTTTGCAATACACCTGGATTGTGGGGTATTTCTGAGGTTTTCAGACGTTCTTTTCAGATTGGGTGATACTGAACCCAAGATCCAGTAATGATAGGGATATTATTATGATTATTAATAATTGCAATAATGAGTAAAGAAGTGAGTCGAACTTCCCAAATGTTTTTAGATGTGTCACAGGATAATCTTAGAATAATCACTGTTGCTCTTGATATGATCATCTCTGTTGACATCACCACCGCCACTGCCGTCGTCACCGCCGCCGCCACTGTGTCACCGCCACCACCACCACCACCACCACCAACAGCAACATCAACAATAACAACAGCAACAACAACTTGTCTCAGTAGTTCCTCTTGTATTGTCATATTGAAGATGTCCTGGTGCAATACTTGAAAGCAGTCCACTTTTAAGAGAGAGAGAGAGTGAGTGAGAGAGAGAGGGAAATAGATAGATAAGGAGAGAGTGAGTGAGTGAGTGAATGAGAGAGAGAGGGAGATAGATAAAGAGAGAGTGAGTGAGAGAGAGTAAGAGAGAGAGAGAGAGAGAGAGAGAGAGATTAATGATGGAAACAGTCCTGGGTGAGTCTTAATAGGACCAATCCTTTGTTTTTGAGAGAAAGAGGAGAAAGTTCTCTTTTCCTGTGCACGCGCACACACACACAAGCACAAACATACATGCACACACAAAGACAAACACATACAAATGTATATATATATATATATATATATATATACACACATATATATAGACCTGTAATTCCTAAAACTATTTCATATCTTTGTTAGTTACAGAGGATGTTAGATGGCTAAATTTTATAACTCACAGTGGAATTTTATTGGTAAGTATATCACCAAAGTCTCTGTCTGTCTGTCTGTCTCCCCAGTTCTCCGTATATCTCTAAAAACAAAAAAACACAAACAGTGCCATTGCCACCGTCACAACCACCACCACCACCACCACCATTTGTGCCACTGCTATCAATATCATAAGAATTGCTTGATAAACTTGACTGCTAGAAATAGCAGTCAAATTTACCACAGAATCGAACTCCAACTGAAACAAATAAGGAAGGGCACATCGTATGAGGTTCTCCTAAATGCTTAAAAATCACTGGCTGGTTGGTCATGGCAGGAACACTTTTTGTCATAACTCTGCTCTGTTAGCATTCATCTGGAGCTAAACAGCAGCACTGTTTTTATATGTCAATAAGG
>NC_043012.1:36765004-36795004 GCF_006345805.1 Octopus sinensis
CTACTGGGGTAGACTAAGAAGCTGAAATTGTATTCACTCCAACGACGCCGTGAACGCTACATTATCTGTATGATGTGGAAAATATTCCATCAGCACTGTCCGAATGATGTTGGCATCACCTTCAAAATGCATCCAAGGCTTGGACCACGTGCCATCCGTCCACAACAAAAATCTAAATCGCATCACATAACGACAATACGGCACAACTTTTCATCACCTCAATTGGACCCGCTCTCTTCAACATTACACCAGGACACGTCAAAAAGAAACTGACCACACAAAATTCAAGAAGTCTTTGGACAAATTCCTTCAACAGTACCGGACAAACCACCCACACCCGAATATGTCTCCGCAAACAATAACTCTCTGCTCGAATGGGCCTTGGTGCCCAAATCCTGAACTGAAAGACTTCGCCAGGTGGTGCTATTAAGTTAGACATGGCCTGGGCCAATACTGGCCAAAAACCTTTCTAAGTTATTCTAAGTTATAAGTTATATATATATAAATATATATATAAAATATATATATACAATATATATATAAATATATATATATAAATATATATATATAATATTTATCCTCAAACAACCAAATAATCAAAACTCACACCCTTAAGAGAGAACATTTATATATATATACACTTCTTTAACTCCCAAGAAAGAATATATATATTTTCAAAAATCAAAAGGAAAACAAACAAAAGAAAAACAAACATGACTAACTTGCAGGCCTGCAACAGACACGAAATTGGTCTGATAACGAAATTCACAAGTGGTCAAACAGATTCGTAGCAAGTTGAAACTATATCAAAGTATCTTTCAAACTGATAAGAGGCCATTATGAAAAGCTTCTACATATTTTCACAGTTCAAGAACAACAACAGCTAGAAAATCAGCAGCCACAACAACAACAACAACAGAATGAGCCACTCCTGGTTCCCACCAATGGCTGACCCTGACATCGGTCAGGCACAACAACACAACAACAGCCACAGCAACAAGAACAACAACAACCAACTCCTCAACTCTAGCTTACTAGACTTTGGAAAAGAGGATGCCCCTTAAACTCCCATACTCCCTTCCTTCAGGTGAAACTCTCGCTGCGTCCAACAACATAGAGACTTGGGAGTAATTGTGGACAAACACGTAAGCTGGGCCACTCATATAAACACCAAAGTTGACATGGCCCGCAGAATGTGTTCCTGGATTCTCAGAACTTTCCAGTCGAGAGATATCCACACCATTTCCTTCTCTTCTCTCTTCTCCACTTTTGCCCGACCCCACCTGAATACTGTTGTCCACTGTGGTCTCCCCACACAATACAAGGTATCATAAAAGTTGAAGCACCAAAGGGCAATCACAAAAAAGATAGATGGCATGACAGGCCTCGACTATTGGGGTCGGGCTAGAAAAGCTAAAACTCTATT
The DNA here is from genome assembly GCF_006345805.1 of Octopus sinensis. Lineage (NCBI taxonomy): Eukaryota > Metazoa > Mollusca > Cephalopoda > Octopoda > Octopodidae > Octopus > Octopus sinensis. The sequence goes on from NC_043012.1 coordinate 36,766,431, forward strand.
CTCTCCAACGTCGTCGTGAGCGCTACATCATCTGCATGATGTGGAAATTATTCCATCAGCATTGCCCAAATGATGTGGCATCACCTTTAAGTACATCCAAGGCTTGGGCCCCGTGCCATCCGCCCAAAACAAAAATCGCACTCTCATCTCATAACAACAATACGGCACAATTATTTCACCTCAATTGGCCCCGCTCTCTAACATTAAACAACAACCAAAACACATTAAAACAGAACTGACCCTATTGGGTTCAAGAAGTCTTTGGACAGATTCCTTCAAGAAATCCCGGATAAACCCCCTACACCTGGATATGTCTCTGTAAACAATAACTCTCTACTTGAGTGGGCCATAGTGCCCAAATTCTGACTTGAAAGACTTCACCAGGTGGTGCTATTAAGTTAGACATGGCCTGGGCCAATAATGGCCGAAACCTATCAAAGTATCAAAGTATCAAAGTATATATATATATATATATATATATATATATTATTGGATGAATGTATGTTCGTCCTTTAATTGGACATTTTTTTCCTAAGATTTCTGATGTCTTTTCTTCATACATTACTTTCAAATTTTTTTTAATAAAATATTCCTAGAGGTATGAAAGCTTGTATTGAAATTATCTGTATATGATTTAACTTATTAAACAAAGTTCAACAAATTCATTCAAAATAATGGAATGAAGGAGATTGGATGTTAAAATGGATTATATTTTTTATTTTTCATATTGCTATACAATTGTTTCCTACAAATGGACCCAGATATTCATAAATATATATATATATATACACATACATACTCACAGACACAAATACACAAGTGCCCCATCAGATATACAAACACACACACACATATGTGCTTTCAATAATTGATAAATGGTAAAATTAATTAATTAATTAATAATTAATACTTTTACCAAGTAGTTTGGTATGTCAAAGTAACCTTTATTGGTAACCTTATACAAAAATTCTATAATTATAAGCATAATTATAATTAGGGTTCAGCAAATTGCTTCACCATTTACCGAAATTTAGAAATAGCAGTTAAATACTATTCCTCTACCAAAAGATATCTCCCAGACAGCATTGGTTTCCACTTCTGATTTCAAATCAAAAATCTTGCAAAAGAAATTCACAAACAGGCACAGGAGTGGCTGTGTGGTAAGTGGCTTGCTTACCAACTACTGCGTGGCACCTTGAGCAAGTGTCTTCTGCTATAGCCTTGGACTGACCAAAGCCTTGTGAGTGGATTTGGTAGACGGAAACTGAAAGAAGCCTGTCGTATATTTATATATATATATGTGTGTGTGTGTGTGTGTGTGTTTGTTTGTGTATCTGTGTTTGTCTCCCCCAGCATCGCTTGGCAACCAATGCTGGTGTGTTTACAACCCCATAACTTAGCAGTTTGGCAAAAGATACCAATAGAATAAGTACTAGGTTTACAAAGAATAAGTTCTGGGCTCGATTTGTTTGACTAAAGGTGGTGCTCCAGCATGGCTGCTGTCAAATGACTGAAACGAGTAAAAGAATAAAATAAAACATATATTTTCATACCTAGTGGTGGTGGTGGGGGGGGAACTATCCCCTTTTCTTTCGATAGTCACTTGCAACTGCTCCCTAAGGTTTTCCCTCCAACTAAGAGGCAGATTTCAAATCACTGAAAATTTTAGCATGCAATCGTGTTGTCTTGGGTTCAATCCCATTGTGCTGCACTTTGGGCTTGGTCCCTTCTACTATTTCCCCAGGCTGTCCAATATCTTCTGAGTGAGGGTTAGGGTTGATGGAAACTGTGTGGAAGCCACTCACATATATGATTGGCACTCTGTCAGTAATGATGCTGTGTTCTAATTGATCTGATCAACGGAATGGCCTGCTTGTGAAATTAACATGCCTGTGGCCGAGTACTCCACAGGCACATGTACCCTTAATATAGTTCTCAGGGAGATTCAGTGTGAAAAGGCTGGCCCCCTGTGAATTACAGGTACAACTCAATTTTGCCAGTGGAGTGGACTGGGAAAATAATGAAATAAAGTGTCTTGTTCAAGGACACAATGTGCCACTAGGAACCAAACTCACAGCCTCATGATTGGAGCCAATTACCCTAACCACTTAGCCACACACCCACACACTGTAAATTTACATACACACACACTCGCATGTGTGCGTGTTTACCCCATACCCCACTGGCTGACAACTGGTGTTGGTTCGTTTACATTCCCATAACTTAGTCGTTTGGTAAATGATATCAATAAAATAAGTAGGAGATATGAATAAAAATAAGTTTGGAATGTAGTGATGTATTTGACTAAAAGCTTTCGAGGCAATGCCCCAGTATGGCCACAGTCCAGTGACTGAAACCAATAAAAGAAAAGAGAGATGGAAACAGAGACTCGCATGCCTCCGAATATTTCTGCCAATGCACCATCCCTGGACTTTAAGAACCTAGAAAAGATGAAAGTAAAATCCCATCCCAGCAGGATTTGAACTCACAACAAATAGAGTTGGAACATATACAGCACTCAAATGAATTTGCCACCAATTCACCTCCTGCTACTGTTATTCATTCATTCATTGTTCAATCGTGGTTGAAACAATGGAATTTACCATGCTACGCCAGACTTCACGGTCCATCATAGCATTACGGAGGTCCTGTTGCTAGATGCCTGTATCCCTGGAGATTACATCAGGGTAGGAGAGTGTGCGCCCTCTGGTATCGCAAGCAGATGGCTTCCAGAGGAGAAGAGTAGAAATTACCTCGTTTTCAACTCTACAACAATGTCCAGCAAACTGGACTCTTCCACCTTTCACAAGAGATGACACAGGTGGTAGTTTCCCATATATTTGTACGTTGGTTGGATGACGCTTCCACGAGAGATTTTGAGCTCTCATAAGGAGGCGAGTGTAAGTTCCATCCAACCGCCTCTCAAGCTTCTTTGATAATGTCCAGGTTTCTGAGCCATATAATAGAATTGGTTCGACTGTGGCTTTGAAGATTTTAAGTTTGAAATCTCTACTTAGATTTGATGACCAGATCATTACTGTTATAGCCACCATGCTAATTTAATCACTGCTGTTATAGTCCCTGTGTTAATTTACACATTGCCATTATAGTCACACAGTATAATCACTGTGTAAAGCTACACACTGCTGTTATGGTTATGTGTTATATCAAATATGTCAATAGCCTTACTTGTGTTGAGAGCATGCCTTATGCACACTGTGCAAACTTATGCCATACAATTGTCTTATATTGTGACACGTTGTCATTAAGAGTTAATTGCTTCTAAATTGAGGGTGTTCACAGGGAGGATTCCTTTCCATCTCTTGCTGCATGCCTCCTCCACCACCACCACCACCACCTCCTCCTCCTCCTCCCCTCCCCTATCATCCTCACCACCACTGCGCCACCATCTTTACATGTACACATACCGCAGAAGTATTTCGACTAGAAGCTAATTATCACGACAAGAGGATACGGCCGGCCGTGAGTCAGTTGGGCTAATTACTTCCCAATCCCTGTTGTTGTTGTTCGTTAATTTCCCAGTATTATCTCTCACCATAATTCTGTTTGGAGGAAACAGCCTACGGTTATAGTGTTGTAATACATTGATACATACATTCATGCATGCATATGTATGTGTGTGTGTGAGTGCGTGTACATATAAATACATATATATATGATATATAATATATGTCAATATATCATCATCATCATCATCATCGTTTAACGTCCGTTCTCCATGCTAGCATGGGTTGGACAATATAATATATAATAAGTATATATCATATAATATATATATATAAATAATTTATAATATATGTATTTATAATATATATATATAATACTTTATATATATATATATATATATATATATATATATTAATATGTAATAAAGTGAAGTTGTAAGGTATCGCACGAGTGGAATTATATATGAAAGATGGTTTGAAAATGCAATTTTAAAGATGTTTATTCACTTGACCGGTTTCACTTTTTTAGAAAAAGATTGTCAAAAGTAACATGTAATAGCTTTGTTGTGTTAGGTACTGGTTGTCATAAAATATTAAAATACATATATACATTCTTTGATAATAATAAGAACATGTTTAAAATCAGTTTACAGAAAAAATCTTGAGAAATTATTAAAAAGTTCATAAAGAATATTAGGATTTCATTAGAAATCATGTTTGTTTGGAAGTATCTATATATACACACAGAAAATTATAAGTTCAAAAAGGTCATATTTTTTGTAGTATATATATACACAGAAGGAGATATATTTAGTTTACAAAGAATTTGGGATGAACTGACCTGTTTCACCATTTTATTTTCTATTTCAAGGGACGTAGGAGGTGTGTTTCGGTGGGGAGAAGGAAGAGCAATGTAGAATTGAAAAGAAGTTTTTGTTTCTCTTTCAAGGTTCAGTGGTTTTGGGGATCGGTCTTTAGAGGTCAGAATGGTGTGAGTGTGTGTGTGTGTATGTATATATATATATATATATATATATATATGGGGAGAAAAAAACAAAAGACGAAGACAGGTGGTGTACAAAACAAACAGATGTATTAGTATAACGCTCAAAAATAGAAAATGTCTTTTACGTTTCGAGCCTACGCTCTTCTACAGAAAGGGACACAGAAAAAACAAGGAGAGAAAAAATGTGTGTAGTGGCTAACGATCTATCATGGCGACTGTATATATATATAAATACATGTGTTTGTGTGTGTGGGCCGTTTTTGATTGGTCCCAGTGTTTATTGTGGTGTATGTAAATGTGTCTGTGTGTGTTTAATATTTGGTAGGATGTTGTGTGTGCGCTAGTGTGTGTATGTCATCATCATCATCATCATCATCGTTTAACGTCCGTTTTCCGCGCTAGCACGGGTTGGACGGATCGACCGGGGTCTGGGAAGCCAGGGGCCGCTCCAGGCTCCAGTCTGATTTGGCAGAGTTTCTACGGCTGGATGCCCTTCCTAACGCCAACCACTCCGTGAGTGGATTGGGTGCTTTTTACGTGCCACCTGCACAGGGGCCGGGGGGTCCGGCATCGGTCACGATCGGTTCGAGCTTTTAACGTGCCAGCGGCACGGGGGCAACTGGGTCCGGGGGTACTTTGGGATCGGGGGTGGGTACTTGAATGGGTAGGGGTATGTGGAATTGCTGCAGAAAGCAGCCCGGGTCTTTGCAGTCACAGCATATTCCAGAGATCTCGGTCCTTCGCCATTGCCTCAGTGAGGCCCAATGCTCTGAGGTCATGCTTGACTACCTCATCCCATGTCTTCCTGGGTCTACCTCTCCCCCTGATACCTTCAATTGTTTGGGAGTGGCACTTCTTCACACATCTCTCTTCATCCATCCGCAGCACATGACCATACCATCGCAAGCGTCGCTCTTGCACACCACATCTGATGCTTCTTATATCCAGCATTTCTCTTAGGATGCTTACACTCCGTCTTGCGTGCACACTGACACTACACATCCAGCGGATCATGCTAGCTTCATTTCTTTCAAGTCTATGCATATCCTCTGCAGTCACAGCCCATGTTTCATTACCGTGAAGCATGGCAGTTCGCACACTGCATCATACAATCTACCTTTCACTCTGAGGAGAGACCTTTTGTTGCCAGTAGGGGTAGGAGCTTTCTGAACTTTGCCCAGGCTATTCGTATTCTAGTGGTGATACTCTCTGTGCATCCACCTCCGCTACTAACTTGGTATGTATTATATGTATATATAATATATAATGCATGTATATATACATACATATACATATATATATGTAATATATGTTATATCTCTCTCTCTCTCTCTCTCTCATCGCGATATATATATATTATATATATATATATATATATATATTATATATATATATTATATATATATATATATATATATATAATGTGAGGGCTCTCTTTGGTCATGAATGATCATGGGATTGCACCCTCTGAGGCACAAGTCAGGTCAAGGTTGTTTATGGAAGATATGCAAATAAAGAAGCCCGAGGAGTTTTTCAATGTAACAAATCTATTCGGAAAAAAGGCAACCATCAATTGCATCAACATAACAGAAGAGGATGTAATATTTCAGCCATTGATGAGATGAGATTAAACTCAGCAATGGGCCTAGATGGACTCTCGGCTCTTCTCTTAAAGACATGTAAAAAAGGCTCTAGCAAAGTTACTGTAGATACTCTTTCAGAGTTTCCTTGCATGTGGTAAACTTCCCAACATGTTAAAAGAGTACATTATTTACAATATTTACATTTGATGGATATTTGTCCTCATCTTGTTTGTTGCTCCAGGCAGCACTCATGCTTCATGCAACACTCATGCAAGCAGTAGCTATCTGATATTGTTTAAACTGAAACAAATAGGAACCATGGAGTAAATCTAATGTCAGCTACTCCATTCTTCACTTCTACAGGGTGTGGTGAATAAATTGTCATCTAAATTATGCAAAAATGAAAACAACACCGACATCTCATTTTAACAGATATATTTACCAAAATTACATAAAAATATCTTGAAATACTAAGGAGTAAGTTTATTCAATAAAATCGCCATTGGCTTCAAGCATGCCTTTGGAATCTCCTGCAACTCTTCTGGATGGTCTCCTTGTTTAAGTTGGTGAATGCTGCCATAATCCTTGCCCTCAGTTCATCTTTAGTGTTGCAAGGAGTTTTGTTGGTCTCTCACTCAACTGTGCCCCACACATAATAATCAAGAGGGTTGCCACCAGGGGAGTAAGGTGGCCAGACGTTAGGAGGTGGTGTGGTGGCAGAAATTGTCTGACAGTCATTACTGGGTACTCCTGCTTGTGTGGAATGGGACAGAGTCCTGTTGTCAGACATAGGGTCTTCCAGCATCCACCCCCTTGACTCAAAGCAGCACAACCTCCTCCTGGATGTAGGCCTCCGTGTTAAGTCTGAGGCCATAAGAGAGAGATGAATGGAGGCATAACGTTGCCATCACTAGCGATCACTCCAAACACCATGATGTTGATTGGATGTTTGATTTTTATCACTCTCAGTATGTTTTATATATATATATATATATATATATATATATATATATATGATATAGACATATATAGATAGATAGATAGATAGATATAGATATATATACACCAACCCATGCTAGCATGGAAAGCGGACGTTAAACGATGATGATGATGATATATATAAATATATCTCCATATATATATATATATACATACATACACACACGCACACACATACAAACATATATATATATATGTAAACAGAGTTAGCAGTTACAATAACCAACTAAGGGATAAAATATCCGTATATACTATCGGTATCCGTTATCTGTATTATCCCCGGGTATTAGTGTGCAGACACACCATATACACGAAGAGTGCAGATAATAACAGAATAAGCAAGAGTTTATCAGGAACCAATGCAAATAATAAGAAAATGGAGGAAACCACAGATTAACCAACACATCGACTGGACCACATTTACAGATTATTCTTTAATACAAAACATGACAAAACAAAATAGGTGAAGTAACATGTGTTACGACCGTTACCTGTGGTTTTCCCATTTTCTAATTATTTGCACTATATATATATTATATATATATATATAATATATATATATATATATATATATAGATAGATATTCATATACATATATATTCATACATACACACACATACACATATTAAAATTATAAATATTTTTTCTTCCCATGCTGCCATTAGATTTTATCATTATTTAAAATAACAATCTTATACTTATATATTGTGTGTGGATTTGGTAGATGGAAAGTGCAAAAAGCCCATCATATATATATATATATATATATATATATATATATATGTATATATATATATGTGTGTGTGTGTGTGTGTGTGTGTGTGTGTGTGTGTGAATATATATATATAAATATACCGGAGTAAACACATAAATGTGAAACAAGGTGGAAAAAAGAGTACTCAAATACAGAGGTAGAGTAATATGCTTTATTTAAAAGCAGCAGAAATTTAACAAAAGCTGTTACCCAGAGTTTCACGAGTAACAGCTTTTGTTAAATTTCTGCTGCTTTTAAATAAAGTATATATAAATATATATATATATTATATGTGAATATATATATCTATATATATATATATATGTGAGTATATATATATATATAAATATATATATATATGTGAGATATATATATATATATAAATATATATATATATGTGAATATATATATATATATGCATATCTATAGATGTATGTGTGTGTGTTTGTCCCCCAAACATCACTTGGCAACCGACGCTGGTGTGTTTACGTCCCCCGTAACTTAGCGGTTCGGCAAAAAAAGCTGATAGAATAAGTACTTGGCTTACAAAGTTTGATTTGCTTGACTAAAGGCGGTGCTCCAGCATGGCTGCAGTCAAATGACTGAAAAAAATGAAAGAATAAAAGAATATATATATATATATCCATACCCACAGTACTCCTTTGGTTACAGCGATGAGGGTTCCAGTTGATCCAATCAACGGAACAGCCTGGTCGTAAAATTAACATGCATGTGGTTGAGTACTCCACAGACATGTGTACCCTTAACGTAGTTCTCAGGGAGATTTGGCATGACACAGAGTGTGTGACAAGGCTGGCCCCTTTGAAATACAGTTACAACAGAAACAGAGAGTGAGAGAAAGTTGTGGTGAAAGAGTACAGCAGGGTTCGCCACCACTCCCTGCCAGGCCTTATGGAGCTTTAGGTGTTTTCACTCAGTAAATACTCACAACGCCTAGTCTGGGAATTGAAACCGCAATCGTACAACTGTGAGTCCGCTGCCCTAACCACTGGGCCATTGTGCCTCCACCATACATATATATATATATATATAATATATACATATATATATATACATACATATATATAATATATACCTACATACATATATATATACATATATTATATATATACATTATATATATATATATATATATACATTACATATATTATATACATTACATATATATATATATACATACATATATAATACATACATATATAATATCATACATACATATATATATAACACATACATATATATATATACATACATATATATATATACACATAACATATATATATATACATACATATATAATATATATACATACATATATATATATACATACATATATATATATACATACATATACTATATATACATAAACATATATATATATATACATACATATAATATATACATACATATATATATACATACATATATTATATATACATACATATATCATACATACATATATTATATATACATACAATATATAATATACATATATATATATATACATACATACATACATATATATACATATATATATATATATATATATATATATATATATATATATGTATGTATGTATGTATATATCCATCCATACATATATTAGATACATAGTGAGAGATTAAGGTATATATATATTTATAAATTGTTTAGCTACATGAATAAATCAAGTGCCTTGGATTTCATGCCTGCAATTAAATATATGTGATGGAAGTCTTTGGTGTAGCAATTGCATGCGGCTGAAGAGAGCTTTAAACCATCTGTTATGTCGATTATACATTGATGTAAGAATAGGTTGTTGCATAAAGCTTGAAACACGTGTACCGCGACATCCTTTGTGTTCTGTTTTTTTATTTCATTTTATACATATACATGCATAGACCCGTATGTATGTATGTATATACATATATATGTATGTATGCATGAATGTATGTGTGTGCATATACATGTATGTACATATATATATATGTGTGTGTATGTATGTATTCATGCATGCCTGTGTGTATGTATGCATGTATATATATATCTATATCTATCTATATATATATATATATACAAAAATTTAGATTCAGATGAATATGGTACTTAAGTTGAGGCACCAGAATTTCGTATGGTATTATGCATACAATTTCAAAGTAAGGGGATTAAAATTAAAATAAGCAACAGTATATCTAGAGGATATCCTGTTGCTTATTTTGATATATGTATGTATGTATGCATGTATGTATGTATGAATGCATGCATGTATGAATGCATCAATATATATATATATGTGTATGTATGTATGTATGCATGTATATATATGCATGCATGCATGTATGTATGCATGCATGTATATGTATGTATGTATTGACATTAGGAAGGGCATCCAGCTGTAGAAGCCATGCCAAATGAGACGACGGTCTGGTGTTGCCCTTCAGCTTACCAGCCCTTGTGAAACTGCTCAACCTATACCACCATGGACAATGGATGTTAAATGATGGTGCTGATGATGATATATGTGTGTGTGTGTGTGTGTATATATATTTACACACACACACGTACATGCTCACACCCACACCCACATCAGCATGGAACATTGATGTTAAATGATGACGATCATATATATACATCTGTATGTATATTATCGTCTTCCTTTAACGTCCGCTTTCCATGCTGGCATGGGTTAGATGGGTTGACTGGTGCTTGCAAGCCAGAGAGCTGCACCGGGCTCCAGTCGTCTGTTTTGGTTTGGTTTCTACAGCTGGATGCCCTTCCTAACACCAACCATTTTACAGAGTGGACTGGGTCTCATCTGCATATCACTGCCATGTGTGCCATTTACATGTCATTGGCATGGGTCCCCTCTTTTTACATGGGGTGCCACCTATGTATCACAAGTATGGGTACCACTTATGTGTCACTGACATTGGTGCCTTTTATGTGCCATAGCACTGCCCTTGACTATGATACCTCTTAGCTTGACATGTCTTCTCAAATACAGCAAGTTGCCAGAAGTCTTTGACTCTTGTCATCGCTTCCATGAGACTCAGCATCTGAAGATCACATTTCGCCCCCTCATTCCATGTCTTCCTGGGACTACCCCTTCCAAATGTTCCCTCCACAATTAAAGATTGATTCTTCTTTACACAGCTGTCCTCATTCATATGCATCACATGACCATACCAGTGCAGTCTTCTCTCTTGCACACTGACAGTGCACGTCCCGCAAAGCATACTAGCTTAATTTCTTTTGAACCTTTGCATGTACTCAGAAGTCACAGCCCACATTTCACTGCCATATAGCATGTCTGTTCGCACACATGCATCATACAATCCGCCTTTCACTCTGATGGAGAGGCTCTTTGCTCCCAACAAAAGTAGAAGCTCTTTGTACTTTGCCCAGCCTGTTCTTAACCTAGCAGCTGCTCTCTCACAGCATCCTCCTCCACTATTGACTTGGTCATGTTGGTAACGGAAGCTATCTACTACTTCTAAGTAGATATACACATATAGGTATATAGTTATATGTGTGTGTGTGTGTATATATATATATATATATATAGGTTTAAGTAGTTACAAAAGGCTAACAATTAGGCAACGGAGGACAAGGGTATTTAATTTCATTTAATTCAATCTAAAAAATTTGGCAACATAACAAATGGTAAAATTAGTACATAATAGTGCCAAATAGTCCCTGATAAACGTTTCTGTGATGTCCCAGCTATTGGAGCATCGTATCAAGTGAAAACTATGTAAGTTGGGTATTGCATCATAGGTTAGACAGAGGAAGAATGTTCCTCGTCAGCGATATATGTTGTGGTTCATTTTATCAAGGAAGGTAGAAGGATCTAATTAAATCCAATTAGATCAGATCTTCTTTAGGTAAATCTATGATCAGAAAGAATGTTAAATGATGGCACAGAAGGAAAGTATTGTTGTGCAGTACTCCATGTTGAAGGGAAAGGAAAATGAATGCTAGCAGATCCAAAGTTGTGCAAACACAGGGAAGAGGAATAAAGATCCATTCTGGTGAGAGAAAAGATCAATAGGTAAGTGGTATGTGTTGGAGATATATTGTCCAGTATATTGAGGGGTATTCATTCCAGAGGGAGAATGAATGCTGGCAGTTTCAAAGTTGTGTGAATGTTGAGAAGAGGAGTAAATCATATTTATTCCTCCTCTCAGTATTCACATGCCCATCTATTTCTCTATCTCAGCCTCCTCTTGTTCATCACAGTCCTCCAGGCAATAACAGAGGAATTCAAGACAGGCTGCCCCTGGGAGCTCCTCTCTGCTGATGACCTTGCTCTTATAGCTGAATCACTATCTGAACTAGAGAAGCTCCAAGTATGGAAGTAATGTCTAGAATTGAAGGGCCTTAGAGTTAATCTAGCAAAAACCAAAGTCTTAGTAAGTAGGAAAGCAGACAAATTACAAATCCCTTCAGGTAGATGGTCATGCTTAATCTATAGAAAAGGTGTAGGTAGAAACTCCACAAGATGTACCCAGTGTAAGTTATGGACACATAAGAGGTGTAGCAACATCAGAGGAAGGTTAACAGGGAAACTAGCTTTTGTATGTGGAAGATGCACAGGTACAATAAACACTGAAAATGTGTAGAAAATAGACTCCAGTGGGGCAAGCTAGAGGTAGTAGATAGCTTCCATTATCTAGGTGACCAAGTTATTAGTGGAGGTGGATGCTCTGAGAGCATAGCTGTACGAATAAGATTAAGCTGGGAAAAGTTCAGAGAGCTCATACCTCTGCTGGCAACAAAGGATCTCTCTTTCAGAATGAAAGGCAGATTTATCATGCCTGTGTACGAACAGCTATGCTTCATGGCAGTGAAACATGGACCATGACAGCTGAAGACATGTGTAGGCTTGAAATAAATGAAGCTGGTATGCTTTGCTGGATGTGCAATGTCAGTGTGTATGTTTGACAGAGTGTAAGCATCTTGAGAGAAAAGTTTGGCATAAAAGGAATCAAATGTGGTGTGCAAGAGAGATGACTGCACTGGTATGACCATGTGATGTGTATGGATGAGGACAGTTGTGTAAAGAAGTGCTGATCTCCAACTGTGGAGGGAACCTGTGGTAGAGGTAGACCCAGGAAGACATGAGACGAGGTGGTGAAGCATGATCTTTGAACTTTGAGTCTCACAGAGGCAATGGCTAGTGACTGAGCCCTTTGGTGATATGCTGTGCTTGAGAAAAGCTGTCAAGCCAAGTGAAATTGTAGATGTGACTGATGCTGGGGTCACATAACTGGTACCCATGCTGGTGGCACATGAAAAACACCTTTCGAGTGTTGGGCCTCATGAAGGCAATGACAAGTGACTGAGAATTTTTGACATTATGTCATGCTTAAGAAGAAGACCCATCAAGCCAAGTAACACCACAGTCGTGGCATATATTGGTGTCATGCAAATGGCACTTGTGCCAGTGGCATGTAAAAGCACCCACTACACTCTCAGAGTGGTTGGCGTTAGGAAGGGCATCCAGCTGTAGAATACCATGCCAAATCAGAACTGGAGTGTGGTGCAGCCTTTCAGCTTGCCAACCCTGGCCAAACCATCCAACCCATCCCAGCATGGACAACGGACACCAAATGATGATGATGATATATAAACTCCTACCAGCCGTGTTGAGTGACACATTCTTTCATTTCTTATCATCATCATCATCGTTTATATATATGTATATATATACAGACAGACACACACACACACACCACACACATATATATATATGTATGTATAAGTGCATGTATGTGTGTGTGTATATATGTGTGTAAGTAGTGCTTTTCCATCTACTCTCACTACTACTCCTGCCTCCTTACAGAACAATATCTCATTCAATACACAATTTTGTTTATTTTATCTTTAATTTCCACAGGACACACAGACATGTTGTCTCTCTCTGTGGATGGGTGGTAGTGGTGCTGGCTGTGATGGTGGTGGTAGTGGTGTTGGTTGTGGTGGTAGTGGTTGTAGTCTAACTATCATGGCTCTTTCTCACATCTTATATCCCACTTGCAAAAACACACACACACACACCACACACACACAAATACACGCATATACACAACTACACACACACATATACACAGAGCTATATATGTAAATATACTTAGAACTATAGACCTACACACACAGCTATACATATATATGGAATAACTGAATGCCACACATCCTCAGTTATATATATATATATATATATATACACACACACATACATATACATAGAAATATATATACATATAACCATAGACGCACACATACATACAAACACAAAAAATCATACACATACTTAAACAGCTCTACACATATTCACACTGTTATTTGTATATAAACACACACATACATACATGCACTTCAACATACATGCCCACACAGTTATATATGTCTATATTCGTATACACATAGCTAAAAACACATACATCTATAAATATAGCTTTACACATGCACACACGCAACTCGTCCCACCATCTCTCTGCATATATTTCTATATACACACGTTCTCACACATGGTTGTATATCACATATGTATACACTTACCTCACGATTGCATCTCGTCTAAATCTACATACCAACATTTATTCATCGCCTCATCAGCCTATAATCAGCCTATAAACAGCCTATGGTTTGATTGATGGACAGTCTATAAGCTGCTCTCTATTGGTGGTCTATAGCTGGTCTATAAGCTGGTCTATAGTTTTAAGTCTGTTGTTGATCTGAAATTAGCCAGTCTGCAGATAGTTCATAACCAATTCATATTCAATCTTTACATAGTTTGTAGTTAGCCCTTCATTATTTGTTAGTCCATAGTCTATACAACACATTTGACCTTTGACCTCAACTCTGGGGTACTAAATGACTTTCTGCGTTTTCAATGTCCACTTCCAAATTTTTAAGGTAAGGTGAATTTTCTTGTTGCTGTTTAATCTTTTTTCTTTTCCTTTATTTGCTTCTGTCATTAGACTGTGGTCATGCTGGGGCACTGCTTTGAAGAATTTTAATTAAATGAATCGGCCCCAGTGGTTATTTTTTTTTTTTAAGCCTGTTACTTATTTCTAGTGAACTCTGTTGGTGAACTGCGAAGTTACAAGGACATAAACACACCAACGCTGGTTGTCAAGTGGCGGTGGGAAACAAATACAGACACAAAGACACTCACACATACATATATATGGAGACAGATAGTCTGTGACGCTTACCAAAATATACAGTTATGGCGAAACAACATATAAAACAACATATAAAAAAACACGGTTCCTCACCTGAGGAAACACAACTTCTCCTAGAATGAATGACAATTGATTGTACAGCATCTTACCTGTACAGCATCTTACCTTTCATATGAGGTACAGATGCTTGATAAGTTGAAACGAGATTGTTGTGGTTTTGAATAAAGAGTCTTGTGAATTCCAGTTTCTATCTTTCATCTTTTTTATGTAAATTCAATGGACACAAAGGAATTCCTGAAGTAAATTCAGTGGCATATACCTCCATACTGTTGTTGACATCAGATAGCCAAATACTGTGAACAGGCTTTAAACAGCATATACAAGGTGTATACCTGGATATATAAAATTACTACATGCATATATATGTATGTGTGTGTATATAAATATATATAAATAAACAAAAAAAAAAATATATATGTATGTATGTATGTATGTATGTATATATATATATATATATATGTATAAATAAATAAATAAATATATATATATAAATAAATATATATCATCATCATCATCATCATTTAGCGTCCGCTTTCCATGCTAGC
Source organism: Octopus sinensis (assembly GCF_006345805.1). Classification (NCBI taxonomy): domain Eukaryota; kingdom Metazoa; phylum Mollusca; class Cephalopoda; order Octopoda; family Octopodidae; genus Octopus; species Octopus sinensis. Next base: position 36,782,035 of record NC_043012.1, read on the forward strand.
ATGGGTTGGACGGTTCAACTGGGGTCTGTGAAGCCAGAAGGCTATGTATTAATATATGTGTATATATATATGTGTGTGTGTATATATATGTGTGTGTATGTATATATATATGTATAAGGATGAAAAGGAACACACGAGTTGATATATATATATATATATATATTTCGTTTTTGGTTTGCAAGATTCTTTATGTGAGTTCGTGTGTTGAAGCATATTCTGTTGTGTCTGGGGAGAGTAATTTTCTTTTTGTGCCTTATTATGTAACACACTCACCTGTAAAATTTCCACGTTTTTCTTGTTTTTTATTGTCCTAAAATTTTCATTGCGTCTTTTCAATAGTTTTGACTATTGAAAAGGTTGCAAGAAAATGACTCTCCCCAGACACAACAGTATATATATATATATATATATATATATATATATATATATATATATCTATGTAGATATATGATGGGCTTTTTTCAGTTTCCATCTACCAAATCTACTGACAAATTTTTATTGTTGTTGTTGCCGCTGCTGCTACTGTTGTTGTTTAATCCCAGGACAATCCTAATTGACTAGATCTATGATCAAAAGCATTCCAGCCATGACAATCCCATGTAATCCTTCTTTGAGGCATAGTCTACCTCTGATTCCATCATCTTGTGCATTCTTTGTTCAGACAGTATGCGGGAAGTTTTAGCTGTTATTTCTTGCATGCTGAATGATCATGTAGAGGCTCCAGTAGTAGTAGTCGTAGTAGTAGTAGCAGCAGCAGCAGTAGCTGTTTTTGTTGTTTAGCTTAAGGTCAAGCCTGATCCATGAAATTATCTGGTCAAAAGCATTCTAGTGATGACCATCCAGTCCTTATTTTAGAAATTATATTACATCAATGTGTCCTTCCTATTTCAATATAGTTGCATGTGATTTGAGAGAAATTTGACTTCTATTTCTAGCAAATGGGGTGAACACATAGATGCTCTGTTGTTAGTAGTAGTAGAAGTAGTAATAGTAGTAGCAGCAGCAACTGTTGTTTAACCCCAGGTTAGCTTGAACCAAGAGGACTGAATGATCAAGAAAGCCAAGTATAGGGGTTTATCTTTGGCTAAGTGTTTCTCCTGCAGTTGCCAAACCAGAAATATAGCATCAGTGATGCTTCTATCTGGCACAAAACCAAACTGCATCTCATCTAAGCAGACTCTCTCCCTAATTAGTTGGGCTATGACCCTCTCCGTGACCTTCATCACCTGATCCAGAAGTTGCTTCTATCTAAAGCATCACCTTTACCCTTGTAGCAGTTGACTATGGTGCTGCTACACCAGTCATTGGGTATGGCTCCATTATGAACTACCTGGTTTACAATGCGGGTGACTAGGCCATAACCCACACCACCTGATATTTTAAGCACTTTAGCAGTGATTCCTGATGTGCCAGGGACTTTTCCTGACTTCATACCCTTAATTGCTTTATCTACCAGGGTGCTGTCTATTCGGATAGCTGGTCCCTCTACTAAGTCAACATTTGGCAGGCTCTCCTCCTCTCATTCATTACTCCACATTCAGTAGCCTTTCATAATCGCTTCTCCAAGCCCCTTTCTTTTCAGAATCATTAAAGGCAAGTGCACCATCATCCATGCAGACACATTTCTCTCCTGTGACTTCACAGTTTTCTATAACACATTGTTTTGCAATCCGAAATACCTCAGTTCTTTGGTCCTCACATCGTTGAACATTGGCAAACTTCTTCTTTTCTGCTTCTCCCTTGGCTATGTATACCTGTTGCCCAGCCTTGCTTCTGGCTATCTAGTGTCGTTCCCTGCTGCCCCCACTCTTCCAGGTTTTCCAAGCATGTTTCTTTGTTCTAATGACTTTGTCTACTGTATTATTCCACCATCACACTATTCTAAGTCTGGAAGGGACTTTGCACCATCTGCAGATTTGGTCTGTGGCACTCAGTAAGGTGTCCTGTAGAAATTTCCAGCTAGCCTCTATGTCTGAAGTCTGTAGCTCCTCCTTCACATCAAATTTCTTGATGAGGATGTCCCTAAATCTCTCTCCTCCTCTCTCTCTTTCTCTCAGCAGTGGATCATGGACTGGCAACTCAAGCTGGCTGTGGACAATTGTACCACCATGCATTTTGGGAGGAGAAACCCAGCGTCCACCTACTCCCTCCACAACACTAATCTCAAAAAGTCTTCGTGTGAATGTGACCTGGGTGTTATTGTTGACAGTGATTTGCGTTGGACAAAACACATTGATAAAATTGCCAAGAAGGCTGAGGGTGTCTTGGCATCACTCACCAAGTCCTTTGTGAGCCACTCTCCGACTATCTATCTGCGACTTTATATAGCTATGGTAAGACCTCACCTGGAATTTGCATCACCGGTCTGGAACTCCTATCTTGCCCAGGATATCAATCGTCTGGATGTCATTCATCGAAGTGCAACCAAAAGAATACCCTCCATCAGGCATTTGCCATATTCTGAACGCCTTACTTCCCTGGGCATGGACACATTGAAACAGACACCCATAAAATATCAACCATCTTACAAACAATAACTCTGAGCACCTTTTCGAACTCCACCCGTCTAACACCCGTGGACATATTTACAAAGTCAGAAAACAGCACAGCTCCCATGACTTTGGGAAACATTTTTTCACGCTGAGAGTTGCTGAAGCAAGGAACAAACTGCTGGCATCAGTTGTGAGTTGTCGGAGCACTGCATCCTTCAAAACTTCCATGCTTTCTGAGATTCGCCAACACTACACCTGATTTCCTCCCCTCCATACACACACAAGCATGTATCTGACTCATACATTGTTCACTTTCCAGACATTTGTACATTACTGCATATACTTTATACGCACTTTCTGACAAGTTGTGGTGCACCTGAGCACTGTATACAATAATTTCATTATTATTATTATTATTATTATTATTTATATATATATATATAAATGATGATGATATATGTGTGTGTTTGTGCTTTCGGTGTGAATGGTTTTTAATGGCGCCGAGTTTACAATCCTGTAAATAATAATAATGGTATTTTTTATATAAGCTTAAAACTTATGGTGATCACTGTGCAATAACTAAGGAATATGGTCTATTAAAGGAGCATATAAGCCCTTGACAGAAAAAAGAAGGCTTTCCTATCCGTGTGGGAGCCGAACCCACAACCCTTTGTTAAGGCAACTAAGAGTGTTACCTTTGTGTATTTTAATATATATATATATATATATATTTCGTTTTTGAATTTGCTTTGCAAGATTCTTTATGTGAGTTCGTGTGTTGAAGCATTTTCTGTTGTGTCTGGGGGAGAGTCATTCTCTTTTAGTGCCTTATAATTTAACACTCACTGGTAAAATTTTCACTTATCTCTTTTTTGTTTTTCTAAAATTTTTGTTGTGTCTTGCAACTTTTTCAATAGTTTTTCAGCTATTGAAAAGGTTGTAAGACGCAACGAAAAGTTTAGAAAACAAAAAAGACATACGTGGAAATTTTACCATATATATATTATATCTTCGGTATATTATTGTTATTTTAATTTTAATATTTCTATTATATGTAATTTTTTAGATGGTGTAATTTAATTATTCATTTTGAATTGATAAAAGGTGTTCTTTTCTAATTTTTTATATATATATTATATTTTGTGAAATTTGCTTTAGTATTTCTAAATTGAATTTTTCCCTGTAAGTTAGGAATAATATTTCCTCAAATAATTATTATATATATATTATATTTATACACATACACACATGCACCCACACACACAAACACACACACAAAACTATATTGTTCTAATATGGCCTTCCTTTCTTTAGATGGTAAGATGTGATTTGAGAGAGATTTGGCAGCTATTTCTCACAGGTTGAGCAAATACAGAGATTTCTTGGATAATTTGGGAGATTGATGGAGTTTGTTGCTTGATTGAATCATCCCCCACCATGTTCAGACCAGGGCCCTCTGGTTTGAGGACATCCACCTCCTTCTCTCTCCCACTAGTCTTGGGGTCCTTGTAAAGTGGCATAGGCACTGCTTTTCCTTCCTAAAATTACCACTACTACTACTACTGCTGCTGCCACCACCACTGCCACCATTTTGGTGCCATGAGTATCATTCTTATGGACACACTCGTAAACACTCACACTCTCGCACACACACACACACATAAATGTGCACACTTCACACACACACACACACATCCACATGCACACAGATGTCCACATACACATTTATACAAAGTGCTGGACCCTAACTGTGGAAGGAACATGTGGAAGGTGTAGACCCAGCAAGATGTGGGATGATGTGGTGAGAAAGGATCTCCTGATGCTGGGCCTCACTGAGGAAATGACAAAGGGCTAGGAGTTGTGGGGATTTGCTGCACTTGAGATGTGCCAAGCTAATTAAAATCGCTGTCTTCCATACTTACAGGATTGTCCTTTACAGCGGTGAGCTGGCAGAAACGTTAGCGCGCTGGACAAAATGCTTTGCGGTATTTCATCTTCCGCTACGTTCTGAGTTCAAATTCCGCCAAGGCCGACATTGCCTTTCATCCTTTCGGGGTCGATTAAATAAGTACCAGTTACACACTGCGGTCGATATAATCAACTTAATCCGTTTGTCTGTCCTTGTTTGTCCCCTCTATGTTTAGCCACTTGTGGGTAGTAAAGAAATAGGTATCGGTGCCACTGCATTTTTACACTTGTGCCAGTGGCATGTAAAAAGCACCCAGCATTTTCACACTCATTTCACAAGGTTTGCACAGGTCAGTAAGTCTTCTCCAATGTCACACTCTCATCATTTAACGTCCATCTTCCATCCTTGGCATGAGTCAGACAGTTTGACTGGAGCTGGTAAGCCAGAGGACTGCTCCAAACTCCACTGCTAAAGCTAAACCACTTTGCAGAGAGGACTGGATGCTCTTTTACATGGTGCTAGCATTGGTGAGGTAACCAAGTGACTTGTGAGACAAAAGAAGATCCTTTGAGAGGGGTGGGGTGGGGCGATATTGAAGGGAGAGGTTTTGTTGTAGAGGAGGTATATGGTTACCCCAGTTGGAAGCAGAGAGACAGAGAGAGAGAGAGATGGTAGTGATGGGTTAGGGTATACCTCAAGGTACAAGTATGTGAATATATGTAGAACGGAGAGGATTGTGCAGGGTGTATCAGTAGAGTTCATAAAAGTGCAAAGGGGGAGGGGAGAAGTGAGGGGATGGGGTGAAGGGGGGGGACTGCCATGAGTGAGGAAACCCAGGTATATATAAGGGTGGTGGAATGACAGAATAGCAATGATACGTTTGGCTGGTGGGAAGATCAGAACTGAACTCCTGGAGTGAGGAGGGAGAGATAAGCATAAAGTAGGAAGTTGAAAAGATGAGAGGAAGAGAAGAGGACATGCTGTTTGAAAGGCAAAGTTGACCTCGGTGGAATTTGAACTCAGAACGTAAAGACAGATGAAATACTGCTAAGCATTTTGCCCGGCGTGCTAACATTTCTGCCAGCTTGCCACCTTTCTTAATAATAATAATAATGATAATGATGATGACGATGACGCAGTGCTCAGGAACGCTCAACTTCTATGTGCATGTGTGTTAATTTATGTGTAAGGTTGTGTGTGTAAATATGTGTGAATTTATGTGTGTGTATGTGTATATATATTATATATATATGTGTGTGTGTGTGTGTATGTATATCTGTATGCTTGAGTTTTTTATGTGTATATGTCGTGGCACTCCATTGGTTATGACGACGAGGGTTCCAGTTGATCCGATCAACGGAACAGCCTGCTCGTGAAATTAACGTGTAAGTGGCTGAGTACTTCATAGATACGTGTATCCTTAACTTAGTTCTTGGGGAGATTCAACATGACACAGAGTGTGACAAGAAACAGGATGAAAGAGTGGGAGAAAGTTGTGGTGAAAGACTACAGGTATCCCTCACTTCCACCCGAAGCCTCGTGGAGTTTTAGGTGTTTTCACCCAATAAACGCTCACAGCGCCCGGTCCTGGAATCGAAACCACGATCCTACGACCTCGTGTCCGCTGCCCTAACCACTGGGCCATTACGCCTCCACTATGTTATCCACATGTAGAGGTGTGTGTGTAAGCATGCTAATTCAGTATAAGGGAAATAACTCCTGGTTTAACAAGCGCCAGGACCAGCAAAAACAAGAAAAACGATTCTCCATAAATATCTTTTTTTTTCTGTACTCGTTTCAATCATTTGGCCGCGGCCATGCTGGGGCATCGCCCTGGAGAGTCTTTAATTGAAAGAATCGACACCAGGACTTAGGTTTTTTTAAAGCCTGGTATTCTATTTCATAAGGTTTTTTTTAATGAGCTACTGATGTTACAGGGATGTAAACACACCAACACCAGTTGTCAAGTGAGGCAGAGGGGCAAACACAAACTCGAAGAAACACACAGACACACATTCAGAATTCCTATAAAAATCTATCGTAATCCACCATACTAATACCATTTTCTTCATGTTCCAGGAATGGACAAGATTCTTCAGTTTTTGCAACTTCTCCTTATTTTGGAAGTTGTCTCTTCTCGTGAATGCTACTTGAGGAATTTGCCTGAGAAATGGTGCAACAAAGAGATGAAAATATTATTTGACGAAAGTCAGAAGTGGGAAACTTTTAATTGTTCAAACCAAGATTGTGGTTCCAAGATCATGTTCTTCAATAATGATGAGGCAAGTGACTTCATTTCTTCAATAATTCAAAAATTAAAGGCAGCGACTCACATAATTATTCCAGACAAAATGTTTAGCAGCATTTTGTCCAGTTCTATATTTAGGAGATGAGGAATTATGTGCATTATTTACATTTGACGGTTATTTGTCAACACGTTGTTTCGGCTGATATACCCTCCAGCCTTCATCAGGTGTCTTGGGGAAATTTCGAACCTGGTTCTCATTCCTAAGGTATTTTTCGATGTTATTATTATTATTATTATTATTATTATTAATCAGGTCACTGCCTGGAATCGAACTTGGAATCTTAGGGTTAGTAGTCCATGCTCTTAACCACGACACCACATGCCATAATAACAACATCCAAAAATACCTTAGGAATGAGAACCCAGGTTCAAAATTTCTCCAAGACACCTGATGAAGGCTGCAGGGTATATCAGCTGAAACGTGTTAACAACAAACAAGATGAGGACAAATATCTGTCGAATGTAAATAATAGAAATAATGTAGCATTTTGTCCGTCTTTAAGTTTTGAGTTCAAATGCTGTTAAGGTTGAGTTTGTTTTTCATCCCTTTGGGGTCAATAAAATAATTACCAGCTGAGCAATAGGGGTCAATATATTTGACTTAACCCCTTCCTCCAAATCACTAGCATTGTTCCTAACTTTGAAAGCATTATTATTATCATTATTATTATTGTTATTGTTATTATTATTATTATTATTATTGTTATTATTATTATTATTGCTTTGAAAGCTGATGGACGTGTCTCCAGAAGCTCTGTAAGTAGTTGGCCAATTTCATTGGAAAATTTGTTTAAAGTATTAATAGTTTTGTATATTTGTGTAGCCAAGCTGACCAGGTTCTTGCAGAGCTTGTTGGTTAGGTGGAATTTTGCACATTTAGGGGCAAAATTTTCATTTGAATCTTTAAAATATCACTTTCATATTTGTAAATTTTGTCAAAATGTCTTTGAAGGGAACAGTAAGCTGCTCCCTTCTTTGTGCACCACACCCTCTGTAGATGGACGCCAAGACAAGTCAGACATCAAATGTCAATTCAACCCACCCATTTTGTGCCTTAAAAGGCAAGAAGAGAATGTTGAAGAGCGTTCCACAATGTGCAGCGCTACTAAAGTAAATGAAGGCTTTTCCTTCAACCACCTTTCAGACCTGCATTTCCTGGCTCTCACCACCACTGTTGCTCCTGCACCGGAGAAGGAGGGAGAGAAAAACATAAACACGTTTAACAAAGAACCCAGCACCAGTGGCACCACCAAGACCATCAACAAAAGCCATTGTAATGGTTTCGCTTCTGCAGCAAAGCAAAGCTCAGAGGAAATCAATGTTACAATGGACAATACTAAAACCCCAAAAGAGTTGCTAAGGAAGGATGGAAACAATGTCTTCCTTAACTCTCCACAGACACTGATACAACAAACAAACAGACGAACAATAATATACAAAATTTCTAACATCAAACACAAAAAAATTGGAAAGTGCATCCACACAGCAGTTGGAGATAGCACTCAAGCCCATATGGGGCAAAAAATCTTTTGTAACAAAAGGGAAGCGGTTTGGAACCATAGAAGTTTGCTCCCCAACAGAAGAAGATGCTAGAAAGCATTCCACATTGACCTTGAAAACGGAAAAATTGATGCTCGTGCCGACATACCTTGGTTGCACGTAACGAAAATCAAAATTGGCCAAGTGCCGCCTAAGCTGGCAAGTGGCAGCTGTCCTCTTCAACATAGAAGACACTGCCACTATTTTGGAAGTGCGTAAGTTGCAGGACCAGAACTGGTCGGGTATGGAAATGCAGCTTCTCATGCAGATCGACCAACAAACCATAAATTCCATACCCAACTCTATAAATTTGCCGGACGGCACAAGACAGCACGTTACTGTAGAGGGGCGAAGGCCAAAGTGCTACCTCTGCAGCAGCGACAAACATTTAAAAGTGGATTGACCCATTTACAAGGAAAGAATGGAGATGGAGAAAAAGATGAAGTCACAGCAGCAGCAACAACAACAACAGGAGATGCAGCAGAAGCAAAAACCAAAGGCTTCCGCACCATCAACACCATCACCACCACTGCCAAAAACGACACCACCTCCAACCATCACCAGACCAACATCTACACCAAGGACAACAACACCAAAGAAGGCAATGATACCGTCACCACCACCACCACCACCAACATCAACACCAATTTCAAAAGAAATTACACCACCAACAATACCATCAGATAAAACTACATTTTGAAACACTACTGAAACAGACCCCAAAGACATCCCCTTTCCCGACCAAATCAGCTCAGATAGTGCAAGTACTGATAGTGAGAAAGGGGAGTGGCACACAGTGCCACCGAAAAAGAAAAGAAGAAAGAAATATAAAGAAACAACTGACAAACTGGGGAGGCACGAGAAAGTAAAGCTTCCCAACAACAACAACAGCAACAGCAACATGCACTCACAACAATTAGCAACATCTTCTCCACCACTACCATTGCACACACCCACAAACACAGACACCACCACCAATACCAACCTTACAGCAATAAACACGAAAAATGAACAGCTAGTGACATACTTGAAACACAATACAAACACGAAAATTTCAGATTTTGTCAGACCCACACACAACACACCACCAGCACACATACTCACACTGAAAATTCCGCACGAAAACTATGACAAAATAAAAAAAAAAACAATTTCTGGACGATGTTGGGTTGCTAGGGTGAAGTTTCTCCAAAAAACTCTTTAGAAATCTGGTGGAAATACCCACCCAGAAGCACAAGGGAGTCACCCGACCAGACAACAGCCATAAGTAGAGCCTTTCCTCCTTGATAAATACTTTTTTAAAACATGGTCGTGCTCAGAATCGGTAGTATAAATGTGAGCAGGTTTGGTTGCCATTCATCAGACACAACTTTCTGCAATTCCTCTCTTTGACAGAGCTGCAATCTTGGATCAAACGCAGACCGAGAAAGGGCGCTTGGCACGTTGAGTGCCGTCAAGCTCTCACTGCCCTCCACCAAGTGGGCAATGTGATCAGTAGTAGTTTCACTCTAGTGTTCTATAGAGGGTTAGTGGAGGAAAAGTGTGATGACGTTCTCGGGAAAACCCTAGGCGTCAACGATAATCAGCTAAACAGTCTGTTTGGAAGAACTTTCGAGCTGGGGCCCATGGATAACTTCCAAAGGTCCCTCGCCTGGCAGTGCTACCGAGGGGTGCTACATCATAAAATGTTGACTAAGATAGACTTATCCCCTCCCACCTCCTTGCCAAATCTATGTAAGTTGGGCTTATGTCAGGTACATTCATTATCTAACGATATAAACAAAGCAGAGCTGCCAGGAGAAATTTGGCAAAACAGAACAAAACAACCTTTGGGTCCCAGGATGATTGGATGGGGTGAGGCTTTCTCAATATTCAAAGGTTTTCCTTTATATTTTAGTGTGGTACCTAGCAGGTGGTCATGGGTAACTTCTAGTTCTTTGGGTCTCCTTATGAGAGAGGAGCAAAGCTCCCTTTTACTGGCTGATCCCTGTTTCTCTCTTTTATGTACACAATGCAAAGGCTGCACACAATTTCATTTATGCTTTCATCTTCTTCATCAAAATTCTTTCATTCATTTATTATTTTCACTGGCAGCTGATATTTGACTGCGGCCATGCTGGAATCATTGCCTTCATAAATGAGAAAAAAAAATAGAAAAAATCTTTCTGTAAAAAAAGACAAACAAACTGAATTTTTTCCTCTTTATATTCTTTTTAGTTTAAACAATATCTCACAGAAGAAATTAGCAACAACTCAATCACAGAACTTTTTGTCTATGAAAATCATAAAATCCAGAAGGATGAAACGAAAGTGAGTATGAAATTATTGTCTAGAATACTTTGTGTCAGATATTCCATTATTTTGTCTGTCTTTTCTCACTGACTACCAATGTCTTCATCTTCGGTCTCTCTCTCTGTGTCTCTATTCATTAACCATTAGTCTTTCATCTTCGTGGCACTCTGTTGGTTATGATGATGAAGGTTCCAGTTGATCCGATCAACAGAACAGCCTGCTCATGAAATTAACGCGCAAGTGGCTGAGCACTCCACAGACATGGGTACCCTTAACTTAGTTCTCAGGGAGATTCAGCATGATACAGTGTGACAAGGATGGCCCCTTTGAAATACAGGTACAACAGAAACAGGAAGAAAGAGTGAGAGAAAGTTGTGGTTAAAGAATACAACAGGGTTCGCCACCAACCCCTGCTGGAGCCTCATGGATATTTAGGTGTTTTTTCTCAATAAACACTCAGCGCCTGATCTGAGAATCAAAACCGTGATCTTATGATTGTGAGTCTGCTGCCCCAATCACTGGGCCTTTGCGCCTCCACATTAGTCTTTAGATGTCATCTAACATTGAATCTATACTCCATGTTTTTTGATATCATTCATGATTTAGCAAATTAGCATTTAACTCTTACACCAACCCTACTATGTAAGTTTAAAAACAAACTCTTCAAAATCCACCCATCCAACACCTGTGGACATATTTACAAAGTAAGAAAACAGCACAGCTCCCATGACTTCAGGAAACATTTTTTCACGCTGAGAGTTGCTGAAGCGTGGAACAAACTGCCGGCATCGGTTGTTAGTTGTCGGAGCACTGCAACCTTCAAAACTTCCATGTTTCCTGAGATTCGCCAACACTACACTTGATTTTCTCCCCTCCATACACACACAAGCATGTTCACTTTCCAGACATTTCTACATTGCTGCATGTACTTTATATGCACTTTCTGACAAGTTGTGGTGCACCTGAGCACTGTATACAATAATTTCATTATATATAAACAATCCCATAATCAAGATCTCTAAGCTAAAAGATAATACCTTATTAACTCAAAACAATGTGAATAAATAAGCATTATACTTGACCAAGAAATCTGAATGCAGAGGCTGAAACAGCATTCATGATTTAAGCAGTATTCATGTCTTCCTATCACATTTAAGTAATTAGGAAGCAGTCTTTGTCTTCTGATAGCATTCGTATATTTAGGCCATATTCATGAATATAAATACCAGGAGTGGCTGTGTAGTAAGAAGCTTGCTTCCCAACTACATGGTTCTGGGTTCAATCCCACTGTGTAGCACTTTGGGCAAGTGTCTTTTTGGGCCGACCAAAGCGTTGTGAGTGGATTTGGTAAACAGAAACTGAAAGAAGCCCGTCATATATTCGAGTGTATATATATATATATATATATATATATATACATATATGTGTATGTGTGTGTTTGTCCCCCACCATCACTTGACAACCGATGTTGGTGTGTTTACATCCCTGTAACTTAGCAGTTCAGTAATAGGGCCCAATAGAATAAGTACTAGGCTTACAAAGAATAAGTCCAAGAGTCAATTTGTTCAACTAAAGGTGGTGCTCCAGCATGGCCGCAGTCAGGTGACTGAAACAATATATCATGTCTTTCTCTGGCATTCAGACCTTTACATGACATTCATTTCTTTAGAAAGCATTCACGTATTCCATCAGCCTCCATAGATTTCGAAGGTCTCCATGTGTTCATCTCCGTTTTTATTTGTTTGATGACAGAACTTGCAAGATAATTTACCTGAGGAAAACCTGGCTCTAATCGAAATGGGAAACGACTCACTGGTGATAAGAAATCAATCCGTAAGTGAATATTATTAATCAGACATTTTGTTCTGTTGATTTGTTTATAAAACGTTTGAGTGAAAGGGAATGAAAAGGTAACGACTTTCCCCACTCATTCTCTTGTCTTCTCTCGTCACTTTGAGGACACAACTGCACTCACTGCTCATTACTCAGTCCATTCTCCCCACACACTCAGTCCTAGACGAGTTCTCATCACCATCTCTCCATGCTTTTCATGCTGTTGTCAACTTCATCATTGTTATCGTGTCATTGACATTGTCATCATCATTGTCGTCAGTCATCAACATCATCATCGTCATCATCATCATCGTCGTCATTGTCATCATCATCCTCCAGTAGAAAGGATTATTATTATTATTATTATTGTTATTATTATTATCATCATTAAGGCATCGAGCTGGCAGAATTGTCAAGCATGTCAGGCAAAATGCTTAAGCGACATTTTTGCCTGTCTTTATGTTCTGGGTTCAAATTCTGCCAAGGTCAATTTCACCTTTCAAAATTTTGGGGTTAATAAATGAAGCACCAGTGAAACACTAGGGTCGATGTAGTGGACTAGTCAACTTCCCTTGGAATTTCAGGCCTTGTGCCTTC
>NC_043012.1:36800004-36815004 GCF_006345805.1 Octopus sinensis
GCTGGACACAATGCTTAGTGGTATTTTGCTTGTTGCAACGGTCTGAGTTCAAATTCTGCCAAGGTCGACTTTGCCTTTCGTTCTTTCAGGGTCGATAACTTAAGTACCAATTGAGTATTGGGGTCAATGTTATGAATATCCCCCTCCCCCAAATTTCAGTCTTATAATAGAAAAGATTATTATTATTATTATTGTTGTTGTTGTTGTTGTTATAATAATAATAATAATAATTATTATTATTGTTATTATGCCAAGTTAAAACATATTTTTATATAAAATCTTCAATGCTGCACCGTTTCTTTGTCTTGTCTCTTCCAGCTGTATGAACTTGGTGACTCCTTGAAAGACATTTGTATAGCTCGGAGGTGAGATTCAGGCTTAACATTTAGAATTGACTTTAAATTACCGTTTTAAGGGGTACGTTTTTGATCATCACTGAAAACGTTTATTGGAATTGCAGTGACCACAGTGGCCAAATTCTTTTGTTGTTTTGTAAGTGCCCATCCAGGCACACTTATATTGCTCATCCAAAGGATCGTACTTGCTTCATTCCTTGCCAGTCTTCTTAAATCCTCTGCATTCAAGGCCCATGTCTCACTACCATGCAACATCACAGTTCCAACACAAGCATCATACAAGTACTGTTCCCATGTAGCAAGCTTGAAAATTGTAAATAGATACCACTTCACATGAAACCATTGGTAGCTTTGCAAAGTCACAAATAAAGGTTATTTATTCACCAATACCGTGTTGAGCACATATTATCACTGACTGGTGTTAACATGCATCATCATCATCGTTCAACATCTGCTTTCCATGCTGACATGGGTTGGACGGTTTGACTGAGGATTGGCGAGCCAGGTGGCTGCACCAGGCTCCAATCTGATCTGGCAGAGTTTTTACAGCTGGATGCCCTTCCTAATGCCAACCACTCTGAGAGTGTAGTGGGTGCTATAACGTACCGCTGGCATGAGGGTCAGTCAGGCGGTACTGGCGATGGCCACGCTCAAATGGTGTTTTTTGTGTGCCACCTGCACAGGAGCCAGTAAGGTGATGCTGGTAACAATCACGCTCGAATGGTGCTTTTTATGTGCTACTGGCATGGGAGCCAGTCAGTGGCCTTGGCAATGGTCACGCTCAGATGGTGCTTTTAATGTTCCGCTGGCACAGGTACCAGTCAGGTGGTGCTGTCATCAGCCACGTCAGTGAATTTGATTTTGATTGTGATTTCACTTGCTTCAACAGGTCTTCACAAGCAACGCATAAATAGACTGGTTACACTGCTGGCATAGGCCATGGGTTATGGTCTCACTTGGCTTGCCAGGTCTTCTCAAGCATAGCATATTTCCAAAGGTCTCAGTCACTAGTCATTGCCTCAGTGAGGCCCAATGTTCGAAGGTCATGCTTCTCAACTGCTAGGGTGTGACACTTTTTCACACAGCTGTCCTCATCCATTCGCACCACATGTCCATACCAGCAAGCTCAAAATTATTCATACCCTTGTTAATTTTTGTGATTTTGTCAAATTTGTTTATGAGTCATATGTGACCAACAAATGGAAGAAGAACAACAATACACAATTCAAGAAATTCAAGAAATCTTTCAGACTCTAAGTTTACTAAGTCCAATATCTTTCTTTAATAGTCAATAGCATAGCTTTTGCTTTTATGACTGCTTCTAGATGATTCTTGTACATGTCCACAAGCTTCCTGCATGCCTCCATGTTGGTCCACTCTTCCTTGGCGAAAGCCATGAGCTGGGTCAGTTTGGTCAGTTTCCTAGCCATCACCCTGCTCTTCAAGTCTCACCACAAGTTCTCAATCTGATCTGGCCATTCTAGGACGTTGACATCATTGTCCTTGAACCGTTTCTTCACTAACTTGGTGGTATGTTTTGGATCATTGTCCTGCTCGTACTTTCAGTTGTGGCCGAGTTGGAGTTTCTCAGTGGATTTCTTCACATTTTCATCAAGAATCCCGATGTAATTCTCCTTTCTCTTTGACCATGACAAGGTTCCCTGTGCCACCAGAAGAGAAGCACCCCCATAACATTATATTTCCACCACCATGCATGACCAGGGAGGGGGGGAATAATGTTCTGTGGTTTGTATGCTTCTCCTTTCTTCCTCCAGACATATTCAGCATCCATATGGACAACTTCATCTCATCAGACCACAAGATGGTTGACCAAAAGCTGGGATCTTGCTTCAGATGACCTCTAGCAAAGGCCAAGATATTTCTTCCTGAGTAGTAGCATCTTCCAAGGCCTATGTCCATGGAGACCTCTGTGCAAAACTCACTCAATGGTGGACTGGGACAACTTCATCCCTGCCTGGTCAAGCGTTTCAATTAGGGCCTTGATTGTGGTCAGGGTGTTGTTGTTGATCACTCGGAAGATTTTCATGGCAAGTTTGGGAGATATCTTACACTTCCTGCCATGCCTCCTGAGGGTCTTAACAGTGTTGAACCTCTTGTGCTTGTTGATTATGTTCTGAACAATTTCTACAGGGACATCACACTGCTTTGAAATGGCCTTGTAACCCTCTTTTCTTGATAAAATGAAGTGAAGTTGAACATGCATATTTAATTTTAGATTTTTTTATAACATAAAATAAAGTTCTTAAAGTTTAAAGTATATACAGCATTTTTAACCATTCTGCTATTTTCCGTAATTCTATATTTTCCTTTGCTAAGCCTGAAAAAAGGGGCAGAACGAAAAACCCTTGCAGGTCCCCGCTTGGTGCAGTTGGTGTTGTTAATGTTGCATTAACCCCTTTGGCACTCAATTTACTCCTCTGTCGAATGTTGTGATTATTCATTTGCATACCTCTTCCTATCCTTTTTGCACTAATTTAATTTATTTTAATGCTTCTGTAAATCCACACAGCAACTCGTTGGTAGAAATATTTAATTAATGAGTAATTGTTCATTTTAATTTTATTTCTAGGAATTCAAACACATGTAAAAGCTCATGCTCAAAACCTGCGCTGGTGAGTAACATAAAGCACACATCGAGCCTCATGAAATTAACTCAAAATGTTTTAGCTCAACCTTATTTTTCCTATTGCTTTGCCATTGAGAAAGCCAGCCCCTAATATCTTTTTCAGATACCTCTAAAACCCTCTTTACTTTGTTTAACACAATTCCTATTTATCTACAGTGTTTTGAATTACTTGTGCGTTATCGTGTAGCGATTTTGATGAAGTGATTGTTTATCTTTGGAATGATGTTGTAGGGTAAGTGTGAAAGGCGGGATCTGAATGATTTGAGCATAAAGCCGAGAGAGTATTTTGACCAGAAGTAGAAGGTTTAAATGCTAAGGGAATTACTGCACTCTGTCGGTTATGACAATGAGGGTTCCAGTTGATCCGATCAACGGAACAGCCTACTCATGAAATTAACATTCAAGTGGCTGAGCACTCCACAGACACGTGTACCCTTAACGTAGTTCCCAGGGATATTCAGTGTGACACTTTTGAAATGCAGGAACAACACAAACAGGAAGAAAGAGTGAGAGAAAGTTGTGGTGAAAGACAGCAGGGTTTGCTACCCACCCCCTGCCAGAGCTTCGTGGACCTCTTAAGTGTTTTCGCTCAATAAACACTCACAACATCTGGTCTGGGAATCGCCAAGGGAATAAGAAATGGAGGAAGCTATCCTCTCATCTTAGACCTGATCCAAATATTAAAGATCTTCAAGAATTATAGCTGCATTTTGTTTTTGTCTTACAGTCTGCAGATCAGACTGGTGATGGAATAGTCTATCAGATACCAAAGTTTGGATCGAGGATGCATCTATGTGGTCTTGAAGTGAGTTGAAAGACAAAACAGAGTATTTGTAATGAATAAATTGTTCCATGCTTAGACCTGGTAACAGATGTCCATTGGTGTTGCAATTCCTGGTGCCTTCTTTTTCGATGACATTTTCCCATAGGCAATGTAGGGAGTTGCAAGTGTTAAAATAGGAAACGGTTTAAATCTACTGGTTATCTTTGCTTGAAAATGTCATGGATGTTTGATCCTGAAATTCTTATCTCTCAACTCGCCAGTCACACATATTTTCTTCAACTCTGGCAATATGTTTCTTAGTACACTTTCATACTTTGGGAGGCACGTCGATGTCTATCATCATCATCATCATCATCATCATCATCGTCATCATCACCACCACCATCATCATCATCATTTAACATCTGCTTTCCATGTTAGCTTGGGCTGGACGGTTTGACTGAGGACTGGCGAACCAGATGGCTGCACCAGGCTCCAATCTGATCTGGCAAGGTTTCTATAGTTGGACGCCCTTCCTAACACCAACCACTCCAAGAGTGTTGTGGATGCTTTTTACATGTTACTGGCATGGGAGCCTGTTAGGCAGCACTGGCATCGACCACATTCGGATGGTGCTTATCGTCTTTGAAAATGTCTTCTGTACAAATTCTGAACTCCTACACCCCCGTAACTCTTTTCCCTCCAACTTCGGCTGCTTCATTCTCACCCCGCCCCCACACCACTGTTTTTCTTTTTCCTTGGTGAGGTTGTTATTGATGTTGTTTTCCCTTGATAACTTGATCTTCTATACTTTTAATATATTTTTTCTTTGTTTTTTTCCTGTAAAATATGTTTTTTGTAAGAACAAGAGCTAAATTAAAAAAGAAAAGAAAAAGAGAGATAATAGGTCACATAGGAGGATCTGTTTGAAACTCTTTCCTAAACTGTCTTCTTTGCCCTTCAAATATATTTTCCAGTTGCTCTTTAGAATAAATTTCTTTTGCTGAAAGCTTTCTCCTTTACCACCTCCATCACCAACACCGCTTCCTCCTCTTCCTCTTTATTGTCATCAACATCATCACTATTATTCTAATTGCTTGTTGTTTCACAATATTTGATAGTCTGTATTTGTCCTTTAACAGCGAGGAACAGTTGATCCCAAAACCTTCATCCGTGAAGGCCGGACATATATTAATACTACAATAAACCTCAAAGACTCCAGAGTCTTTATGTTTCCTGAGAAGGGGTGCAGTGAACAACAGGAAATGAAAAATATCATGTAAGTTTGTCGCAAATTACGTTCAATATATGACGTCCATAACGCAGTGAGCTGGCAGAATCGTTAGCACACCGGGTGAAAGGTTTAGCAATATTTCATCTGTCTTTACTACCACTTCCTACCTCGCTCTATCTCTTTCTATCACCCTCTACCACTTCTACCACTGTCTATCCCTTTCTACCACTCTTTCTTTGTATGCTATGCAAGTGTGTGTGTGTGTGTGTGTATATATATATATATATGTATGTATGTGTATATATATATATATATATATATATATATATATATGCTGTGGTTGAGGAGACCTATTGAGTCAAGTATATCAACATCAAAATCAAAAGGAAATTGTAGTTGTGATACCCGTGCTGGTGGCACGTAAAAAACACCCACTAAACTCATGGAGTAGTTGGCATTAGGAAGGGCATCCAGCTGTAGAAGCACAGCCAGATCAGACTGGAGCCTGGTGCTGTCTCCTGGCTTCCTAGACTCAGGTCGAACTGTCCAACCCATGCTAGCATGGAAGAAAGGATGTTAAACTGTGAGGATGATGATGATATATATATATATATGTATGTATATATATATACATATATATATATAGATATATATATACCTACACGTACATATATATGTGTGTGTGTGTGTGTATATATATACATATATATGCATATATACATACATGCATACAAATTATATATATATACATACAGGGTGATTGAAAAGCAACTCCCAATTTTGAAATACTTATTAATCATTTATTAACTGTAATTTTTACAAAGAATGGATATGAAAGGAAAGTTTTTAGTATAGAGCTTTATTTAAAATTTGATATGGGCTCCAGGTGTCACCACTAGCTTCTTGAGTCGTCCAGGAATTGCGGCAACTCATTGCACTAGAAACTCCTGTAGGATGGAAGAAGACATAACCTCTTGTATTCGCCCTGCAAGTTCTTCCAAAGTCTTTGGTTTGGCACAAAGTTACAGGGTGTTAAGTTGGGACTTCTGGCTGGTCACTCATGCGGACAACAATGACTCGTCCATCTCTTGGGAAAGTGGGCAGTCAGTCATTTGTGAATGACATGAGCAATACAATTAAAGAATAAATTTTCGTACTTTAAAAAACAAAAACTTTGAGAAAAGAACATTACAATTAAATAAGTATTTTAAAATAGAGAATTACTTTTCTATCACCCTGTTTATATGCATATGGAAATTTGTGCATTTGTGCATATATATATATGCATCTATATATATATGTGTGTATATTTGTATATATGTAGTTATGTTTACACACACATCTCTATATACATAAAAGGCAGTTTGCCTGTCAGGTTGTACCCTCACCCTGACCACGGCTTTCAACCGATTCTGATGAAACTTGACACACACATAGCCCAATGTCATAATTCAAAATTGACGCAGCAAAAATTTTGAAAAGTTCCCCCAGTTCTGAAAAAAAAATCGATAAATTCGACATGGGGTCGAGAATCTAAGCTTATCATATACAACACATTTTCCGTTGTAGTTTTCGCAACTTGCAATCGATTTTCACCAAACTCATGGTGAAGCTTAATGTTACCCTAAGGAACTTAATTCTGACGTTAGTTTTCCAGGCACTACCTTACCATCAGAAAAAAAAAAAATCGATAAAATCATGCCATTTTGGGAAATCGCATTCAAATTCAAGATGATATATTTTCGACAATATCTTTAACAAATTGGCAGGAATTTTTTTTGAAATTCACAGTGAGCATCATGTCTGCTCCAAGGAGCTATATGGCCTACACATGTGCCTTCGTTCCCTAGAGGGAAAGGACTAGATCGGAATTAGTTGTTGCCTACTAGAGGCTCTCGAGCCCCCTTTCACTAGACTTAAGTTAGGATTATGTAGGGCTTAGCTGTGGTCCAAACCCAACTTGGGTTCGGGGGGGTGTCAAAAGGGCCGGCATGTGCAACCTTATCACCTCTGTCTGTCAAACTCCCAACCCATGCATTCCTCTTGTGACACTGATCCCACAGAACTGGGTTGGGTGTGCTAAACAAAACCAGAAAATGCACTTTGACTGTCATAGATTTTCTTCATGCATGCAAGGGAACGGTGCCTTTGAATGCCTTAATGCCTTTTAGGCTTCATTTTACAAAATAACGGTTCAATGAGTACAAAAAAGGGTAAAAAGGTAAAGGGCATTGCTTATCGACAAAGTTTCTTACATACCCGGGCTATGTATATTTGTTGACAAATTTTCTCGCTTTCTAAGGTTAATTTATCCAATATTTCTGCTGTTCTAAGAGCAATTCTGCGTTCAAAAATATATCATCTTATCTGTTTTGTACAATATATATATCATCATCATCATCATCATCGTTTAGCGTCTGTTTTCCATGCTAGCATGGGTTGGACGGGTCAACTGGGGTCTGTGAAGCTGGAAGGCTTCGTCAGGCCCAGTCAGATCTGGCAGTGTTTCTACGGCTGGATGCCCTTCCTAATGCCAACCACTCCGCGAGTGTAGTGGGTGTTTTTTACGTGCCACCTGCACAGGTGCCAGACAGAGCTGGCAAATGGCCACGAACGGATGGTGCTTTTACGTGCCACCGACACGGGGCCAGACAGAGCTGGCAAACGGCCACGAACGGA
This sequence comes from Octopus sinensis, assembly GCF_006345805.1. Taxonomy (NCBI): domain Eukaryota; kingdom Metazoa; phylum Mollusca; class Cephalopoda; order Octopoda; family Octopodidae; genus Octopus; species Octopus sinensis. Next base: position 36,807,684 of record NC_043012.1, read on the forward strand.
CGGTGCTTTTACGTGTCACCGGCACGGGGGCCAGCCGAGGCTGGCAACGAACACGAATGGATGGTGCTTTTACGTGCCACCGACACGGGGCCAGACAGAGCTGGCAAACGGCCACGAACGGACGGTGCTTTTACGTGTCACCAGCACGGGGGCCAGCCGAGGCTGGCAACGGACACGAACGGATGGTGCTTTTACATGCCACCGACACATGCCATATATATATATATATATATATTATATATATATATATATATATATATATATTTATGCATGTGTATAACTGTATCTACATACAGTTATATATAATACATTCTATATATGATATATAATATTCTTTTAATATTTTTACTAATTTCCCCCAATTCTCTCTTTCCTGAAAACATTATTTGTTAAAATTAAATTTTGGAATTTTGATTTGTTATAGCAGTCAAACTTCAATTTTCATTCCAAAATGGAAGAAAGCAGAAGATGTACTCTTTGTCATCAAGAACCTCACTGACGGGATAACGACAATGACATTTTCCTATAAGGAAAACCCTGAAATTACAAATATTTCTTCAAAGGATTTTTATAATTGGTAAGTCTTGGACTTTTGAAGAGCTTTCTGTTATTTTTTCTCTTTGATATTTTACTTGCTTTAGTCATTAGACTACGGCCATACTGGGGCACTGTCTTGAAGAATTTTAGTCTGGTACTTAACCTGTCGGTCTCTTTTGCGGAGCTGCTTGGTTACGGCAACGTAAATAAACTGTCATGCAGCGGTAAGATACAAAAAAAAAGGACACAAACACAAAGGATGGAATTCTTTCAGTTACCATTCACCAAATCCACTCAAAAGGCTTTGGTTCGCCTGGGGCTATAGTAGAAGACACTTGCCCCAGATGCCACACAGTGGGACTGAACCCAGAGCCATGTGGTTGAGAAGCGAGCTTCATACCACACGGCTACACCTGCACCTGTAGTGTTACAAATTGGATGAGCCATTAGAAAATCAAACACACACACACACATGCATACATACTTACAAACATACATATGTACATACATACTTATATAATGTATGTACGTACATACATACATATATGTATGCATATATAAACATACATGCGCACATACATACATGCATGCATACATACATGCACACATACATACATGCACACATACATACATGCTTGCTTACATACATACATGCGCACAAACATGCATACAAACGTGTACATGCATACATACACCCACGCACATGCATTCATACATAAATACGTACATAGGTACACACCTACATACATATGTACACACACACACACACACACACATACATTCTTGTGTTTTGCCCCTCTCTGTCACATTGTAACAACATACTTTCTCTTTCAAATTGCTTCCATTTTAATACTTCTTTCTTCAACAAAATGCCTGAATGAACATAGTTTCCATGCAAGACAACATGGGAAAGTAGTTTAATTAATCACGTATAATAATCTCCTTGCAGGACTAATTACACCAGAAATTGCACAACCAATAACGTTGACCATGTCTGTAATGAGAGGTAAGCAAACAGTGTTACTTTTTTTATTTAGTTTTTATGACTTTGTCTGAGGAAGAAGGGACATGCCCACAACCATTTACCAGGATACCACTGACACCAGTGGCACGAAGAGAAAAACTTGTGCTCACAAACTGGCAAAGGGGGAACAGAAACTGGACAAAAGCAGAGCAAGTGAGAGCAGAGGTCAGATAAGAGTGGATAGAATTTTGAGCAAGGTGGACAAAGGGAGATGGACACTGGCTCGAATGCTTGGAATAGGGTGTACTTTGCTGAAAGTACCAAAGGGCCGAAGTGTGTTGTTAAACAGAATGGCAGGTTAAATCTGTTGAGCTGAGAAATTATTTAAATGTCTAAATGACTCAGGTGAACTTTTATACTGAGACCAGTTTATACTTGATACTGATTAACCCCTCATTTGTAAAGAAGAAAGAATCTATAATAGTTAGATCTAAATTAGTATCTTTTCCTTTTGAACGGCAGTTTTCAACACAATTTCTAGTTAACTAAACACTTTTAAACTTCGTATACTGGTAGAATGTGTCAAAATGAAACATTTTTTTCTCTTGGCTTTCTTGAGAAAATTGTAATTTGTTTGTTTAACGTAGTTTAATTTTTCGAATTTTAACCAATCCTATGCCCTCTAGTGAGCTAAAATCATTTGCTGCGTCTAAAACAGACAACATCATGTCACTAACCCTAACCCTAAATTTTAGCCTTTCGTTTTTTTTCTTAATTGTTAAATTAATTTATGGATAACTAAGAAAAAAAAAACGAAAGGCTAAAACGAAAGCAATGGAAAATAATTTTAATTTAACAATTAAGAAAAAAAAACAAAAAACAAAACGAAAGGCTAAAACGAAAGCAAAAACAAAAGGAATAATTTTAGACACACGCGTAACAATTAAATTGATTTAACAATTAAAAAAAAACGAAAGGCTAAAATTTAGGGTTAGGGTTATGGTTAGGGACAGGATGTTGTCTCAGTTTTAGACGCAGCAAATGATTTTAGCTCAATAGAGGCGATAGGATAGGTTAAAATTCGAAAAATTAAACTACGTTAAACAAACAAATTACAATTTTCTCAAGAAAGCCAAGAGAAAAAAAGTTTTATTTTGACACATTCTACCAGTATACGAAGTTTTAAAATGCTTAGTTAACTAGAAATTGTGTTGAAAACTGCCGTTCAAAAGGAAAAGATCCCTAAATTATATCTCATTCTGCTTAATCACCATGATTATCATCGAATATTTTATTCTTTGATTTGTACACAAGCACCAAGTTGAACTTACCTTCCTGTTACGTTTTTCTTTATTACTATATTGAATCAAAGTTCCAAATGCTGCCATTAAAGCCATTCTTGAAAGGAGGGTATTTCTGGAGCAAAAGTCACTGCCTACAAGTTTAGGGGTTTCCACAGCAAATGAAAATAAGGATTATTGAAGCCTTAATGAAATTTTACATCTCAGACTTCCATGAGTTATCACTGTGTTTAGTTTTCGAAAGTTATTTTAAGCAGGTATATCTTGTAACGGAGTGAATGACGAACAAATGTTACCCCCCCCCTTTCTGGACCAAAATATGGGATTTGCAGCATATTAGGATGTCAGGGTACTTGATTCCACGCTAGAAATCTGAGTTTTTTTTTTTTTTCTTGTGAAAATTCCGGGGGGTGGTGGTGTCTGTTACTCCCCCCCCCTTTCCGGAGGAATTCCGGACCAAAATATGGGATTTGCAGCATATTAGGAGGTCAGGGTATTTGATTCCACGCAAAAAATCCGAGTTTTTTTTTTTTTTTTTAGTGAAAATCGTGCGGGTGTTAATCTGTAATTTTACCAACAAATCTGTTGACCTTTCTGTCGTTACATTCTGAGTTCAAATTCCGCCGAGGTCGACTTTGCCTTTCATCCTTTCGGGGTTGATAAATTAAGTACCAGTTACGCACTGAGGTCGATGTAATCAACTTAATCCGTGTGTCTGTCCTTGTTTGTCCCCTCTGTATTTAGCCCCTTGTGGGTAGTAAAGAAACAGATAGGAGCAGATTCCCATCAAGTAACGACCAGCTAGACAGCTATCCAGGTAATATCATCTGCAGAAGAAGAGATACCTCATTGAATGTTGCATATCAATGTCCGAGTTCTGTTGTAGCGCAGGGAAACTCATGGCAGAGACTCCTTCCCAAGAGACACCGATTTATATCCTTCAAGAAGTTCTGGTAACAATGTCTAACAAGGGAGATAACTCCCTATCTGTAAAATCCGTAGTGCATCTCAGAATGTCTCTTGAGCTGGAGTATATCTATTATGAACTTTGATGTTGTGGTGTTAAGTGTCTTGCTCAAGAATTCAATAAAATTCATCAAAAACACTCGAACTGGTAACAGCATGTATTCATTATTTGAACTCAAACAGGATAGAGTGACATTTCAACTGAGAGCGTAACGTCAGAACTGTCGTCTGCTATTTTGTCGAACGTGCAAATATTCTACCAGCTCGCTGACTTATTGTGGTCCTATTAACAACAATATTATTTTCTGTTATATTTCAGTGGCAAACCCTTGGTTTTTCAAGGCAATTATTTCAACAACGTGAAATCCGTATCAGTAACACCCGATGGGGTAAGACATTCCCGTTTATTGTTGCTTTCTGTTTCTTTTTCCCTGTTCGGTGAGTAACCATCTTGGTAACTGTATGGAAGCACAGCAGTGCTGAGAACATTGTTCAGAGATTTTAGTTGGAGGTGTCAAAGTAGAGTGGGCAAAACTTGTCGAATTCTCGAAACTGTTGGGGTCAAAATGGTTGAATGTCAGAAATACAGTCTCATACTTCAAATCAATTACCTATCCAGAATAAGGTAGGAGGCAGTTCGAACACAATTCAAATTTAGACAATATAGGTTGATATCAGGAGTTTATATTCCGGGTGCGTTAGGTATGTGCTGCTCACCCATCGAAAATGGCAAATTTATTGTAAATATTAATTTTACTCATTAATTTAATCACAAATCTTAATGGAAAACTTTTGTTATACACCTGCTTGAAATTAGGTGACATAGTTAATGTTTATTAAATCATGTTGTTTTGAATCAATCATGGATTATCTCATAGCTTTGAGATTTCGATGATATGATTGCTTATTTTTTGTATGACATTGTTGGGTGAGTGTGAGAGGCAGGAGCTGATTTGTTTGAACATAAAGCAGGTAGAATATTTGGGCCATATATAGCCAGTTTAAATGACAAAGAGTTAAGCCCGGTACACATTATATCGTTAGTTTTTGCCAAACCGCTAAGTTACAAGGACGTAAACACATCAATATCGGTTGTCAAGCAGTGGTGGGAGGACAAACACAGACATATAAACACATACACACACACACACACACATATATACAACAGGCTTCTTTCAGTTTCCGTCTACCAAATCCACTCACAAGGCTTTGGTCAGCCCAAGGCTATAGTAGAAGACACTTGTTCAAGGGACCGAACCTGGAACCATGTGGTTGGAAAGCAAGCTTCTTACCACACAGCCACGCCTGCGCCTTGGTAAAGAAAATTTCTCCAGGTTGAAGTCTGTAGGAATAACGTAGACAGGAACGGTGCTTAGCGACATTGGTGCCATCGCTGTTGCTTTGGAGTTTGTTGTTGCTACTGTTGTTATTGTAGTGTAGTAGTAGTAGTGGTGAATGGTAATAGTAGAAATAACAGCAGTAGTAGTGGCGGCAGCGGCAGCAGTGGTAGTAGTAGTAGTGGTGGTGGTGGCGATGGTGGTAGTAATGGTGGCAGTAGTAGTGGTGGTAGTGGTAGTAGTAGTGATGGTAGTGGTAGTAGTAGTGATGGTAGTAGCTGTAGTAGTGGTAGTGGTGGTGTTAGTAGTAGCAGTAGTGATGGTAGTAGTTGTAGTAGTGGTGGTGGTAGTGTGGTGGTGATGGTAATAGTAGAAATAATAGCAGTAGTAGTGGTGACTGGTGATGGAAGTGGTGATGGTGGTGACGGTAGCGGTGGTAGTAATAGTGGTGGTGATGGTGATGGTGGTAGTAGTGGTTGTAGTAGTAATGGTGGTGGTAGTTGTAATAGTGGAAGTGGTGGTGATAGTGGTGGTTGTAGTAGTAGTTGTAGTGGTGGTGGTACTGGTAGTAGTAGTGGTGGTGGTGTTAGTGATGGTGGTGGTAGTAGCAGTAGCAGCAATGGAAGTGGTGATGGTGGTGGTGTGTGTGTGGTAGTACTTGTAGTAGTTGATATAGTAATTCTGCTTGTCACTGCATTACTTAGCCTGTTGGTAACGCTTTCACGTGATTAGAGAAGAAAAGGGAGAGAGAAGCGTTCATGACGTGAGATAGAGAGAACGTGATATCTATTATGTTATTAAAAAATATAGTCGAAGGTAGAGGAGGAGAGTTAAAAGTATAATTTTAGCAGAGGGGTGATGTTCTGATGGTGAGGTTAAAGGAAGGTAGAGAGAGAGAGAGAGAGAGAGAGAGAGAGAGAGAGAGAGAGAGATGATGATGGTGGTAGTAGTGATTGCATACTAAAAAGTGTATTTTCTGAGAAATTGAACTAAGTTTTTTTATATCATCTATCTCTTGACACATGTGCATAAGTGCATTTCCGTGAAATATTCACACTTATTTATGTGACAGACATATGCAATTTAACTAAAGATTGTATTATATGTATACAATATTTTTTTCTTTTGTTTATGGGAAAGTGGAAAAATTAGGGTGAATATTTATTTTATGAATGCTGTGTATTAAGTCTGTAAAACTGTGCATCTCTCTATATATAAATGGCAGTTTGTCTGTCTGTGTGTCTGTCAGGTTGTACCCTCACCCTGACCATGGCTTTCAACCGATTCTGATGAAACTTGACACACACATAGCCCAATGTCATAATTCAAAACTAACGCAGCGAAAATTTTGAAAAGTTCCCCCAGTTCTGAAAAAAATCGATAAATTCGACATGGGGTCGAGAATCAGAAACACAAACCACAGACTGTCTAGGGGACGCAACTCGACCTTTTTAACTCTCAACTCCATCAATATCCAGCTATTTGAAGCTATTCCTGGTGATGTCCACGTCTACAAATCTATTGATAGGACAGCAGACCCCGCCGAGCTTGCCGATTATCCTGTTGAATTCCTGAATTCACTTGAACCACCAGGCCTGCCGCCACACATCCTGAAGTTAAAAGTCAGTGCGCCCATTATGCTCATCAGGAATTTGGTTCCACCTAAACAGTGCAACGGCACACGTCTGGTTGTGAAACATTTGCCACCACATTTAATGATGGCCACAATACTTACCCGTTGTGGGAAGGGAGAGGACGTCTTCATCCCACACATGCACCTTCAACCGTCGGGCGCTGACCTACCAATCCACTTCAGGCATTCTCAGTTTCCTGTTAAACTCTGCTTCGCAATGTCCATCAATAAATCCCTAGGCCAAACGCTACAAGTCGCTGGGTTACAGTTGGGCGAACAGTGCTTCGCCCACGGTCAACTCTACGTGGGCTGTTCACGCGTTGGGAGGTGCAATGATGTTTTCATGTTTTCGCCCAAAGGGACAGCTAGGAACATCGTATACACAGAAGTATTCGAGTGAAGAGAAGACATTGCAACCTACACATGCGCCTTCGTTCCCTAGAGGGAAAGGACTAGATTGGGATTAGTCGTTGCCTACTAGGGACTCTTACATACCCGGGCAACGCCGGGCTATGCTGCTAGTAAATTATATAAAGTGCGTTAAATAATCATCGTATTCCAATTTCTTCCACTTTTCAATGAG
>NC_043012.1:36822504-36847761 GCF_006345805.1 Octopus sinensis
GTGGTGGTTGTGGAGAGGAGGTTAAGAAACAATAAGGGTGATGAGAAGAAGAGAAAGAGTAGGAAGGGAATGAGTGAGTGGAAATGGCGTGAGCGTAGGTGGTGCCGAGTAACATAGGCTGTAATAGTAGCGGAAGAAAAACCAGGGAGTGGAAAAAGTGCACCTATAAGAGAGAGAATGGGATATATCAATTGATGGGATGATGGTCACATCTGGATTATTGACTTCGTGATCAGGGTTCACCAGGGACACAAAAGACAAGTATTTTCTTAAATATGGTTAACCCATGAATGAATACCACCGCTTCTTTCACCTGTAACACATTGTATCAAATAGATGTTCATATAGATTTATATTTATTTATTTCAGGGCAGAAAAAGAATAATGATGTGGCGGAAATCGATGTTCCATTTCAGAAAATGACCCAATATATCGAACAAATATTATTGATAGATAAACCACGTGGATACAAAAAAAATCCTGGCGGGAAAGTAAGTTATTCATGGCCTAAAGATTTGCTCAAAAACTTTTTGGGAGGCAGCGTGGAAGTACAAATATGTAAGCATGTCGACACACACACACACACACACACACACACACACATATATGTCGGCAGTAAATAATTCTGTTATGGATTGTCTAAACATTGGAATGGAACCAAAAATCGAAAACAATCAATAAAAATAGATTATGCCATCGATTTATTATAGTTATATTATTCGTATGGTGATTGATTGGCAAATATTTAAAATCGAGTATGATACCTTCATCTACACACATACACACACACCCGCATACACACACACACCTGCACACACACAAACGCACACAGTTTCAAAGTCCACTGCTCATTGGGCGAGCTAATGTATTTCGTACACTGGAACTGTGAGTTAAAATCCAACAATACGTACAACTTTGCTCTGATAAAAGAATAAGAATGTAAGACCATATATTAAGTTTTGTTAAAACGTTACCAAATTAGTTGCACCCTAACAAAACACTCAACACAAATTTTGCTCTAGATTTCGTCCCAAAGATAAAATTGTTTTCAGTGTTCGCTATTAAATTATTCTGTCAATATATCTTAAATCCTTTTAGCTATGGACAACCATGCAGGTATTTTTTTTAGGGTGTGTTCACTTCTGTTTGTAAAGCTGAAACAAATCAATAGAACACCTCAAAGTAGAAGAGATAACAAGAATATAACCCAATACTGTTCCGTCAGTGTAATCTATGTCTGCTTTACGCCATCTCCAGAATCAAACACACCAGAAAATATATATTTTAACAATATATAGTTGGCATCATCTTGTTTTTTTCTCTCTCTTGAATGTCAAGACTAGAGTAGTTAAGAAATTACTTCATCCCACCCTTAGATATATGAAGGTTTCCACTAGAGGCTGTATAAAAGCCTTTCTTTAGATATGAAAATACTTATCAGCGATAGAACAGCATGTTCTGATTTGCTGTCAAAGGAAGACAAAAGCATAAAACCTGAGACCAAGCATGCAATATTGACTTGGTTTTATAGAAGTCTGAAGTTCAATTATATCACAACCAGTTGAGGTTGAACTTTACATAGGTATGGTTGATGGCAATTTCAAGAAAAGGTTTTATAACCATATTACACCCTTCAAGTATAATATGTGAACTTTCATGATACTAGATAATCATATTTACAAACTGAATGATTCAACACAAATTATAGTTAGGTGAATAATTTTTGAAAGATTCAGATCATAAGTCAATGGGAAAAGAAATGTTAAATTTGTACCATGGGGGAGGTGCACATGCTGAATAGGATGAAAAACTCTGGCAACAATCATAAATATCAGGAGGGATTTTTTTAATAGGCACCCATTGACAGACAAATCAACAACGACGACGATAACAACAACAATAACATCAACTGCACTATTCAGAATATTAAATAACGTTGATTTTAGTGATTAGACGAGTTGGAACTGGTAGTTTTGATTCTAGAAGCTTGAATATATTTTTATGTCAGCAATATGGCAGCGGAAAAAGACATCAGAAGAGCGTTCTGCATACGAAATTGATTCATTCATGTAATGCAACGGGTTCAAAAAAATAAAGCAAAACAACTTTAATTAAATGAAATTAATCACGCAATTTGTCACAAGAATTCCTTTTGGGAAGTTGCATAAAATAAAATAAAGAAAAAATATGCAAGGCAGATAACTCCTGTATGGTCAACTACCTTTTACTGGTTACTTGGTTTAGTCATTGGGCTGTGGCCATGCTTCAGCACTGCTTGGTGTTAGTTGAACAAATTGACACCAATATTTAGTTCTTTAAAAGTTTGGTATTTACTCTATTGTTCTCTTTTGGCGAACTGCTAAGTTACAGGATGTAAATAAACCAACACTGGTTATCAAGCAGTGGAGAGGTGGCAAGCACACACATACACATGCATGCACACACACATACACACACATACAGAGGAAGGGCTTCCATACAGTTTCCATCCAATAGTTGGTTGGCCCAAGCCTCTGATAAGACTATAGTAGGAGACACTTGCTCCAGATACTGTGCATTGGGTCTGAACCCAAAACCAGATGAATTGCAAAGCAGGCTTTTTAACCACAAGGCCATGAATGCAATTTTTGGAAAATATCAGTAATTCAGGCAGAAATGGAATTAATCTTTAAATTTTCTTAATATTCAAGGTGCAGGAATGGCTGTGTGGTAAGAAACTTGCTTCCCAACACATGGTTCCGGGTTCAGTCCCACTGTGTGTCACCTTGGGCAAATGTCTTCTACTATAGCCTCAGGCAAACCAAAGCCTTGTGAGTGGATATGGTTGATGGAAACTGAAAGAAGCCCATCGTATATACATACGTATGTATTTGTGTGTCTGTGTTTGTCCCCCCCCCCACTATCGCTTGACAACCAATTCCCGAAATTTAGCGGTTCAGCAAAAAAGACAGGTAGAACAAGTTCTAGCTTTTAAAGAATAAGTCTTGGGGTCTATTTGATCGACTAAAAAAAGGCAGTGCACCAGCATGGCCACAGTCAAATCACTGAAACAAGTAAACAAATAAAAAATTAAAAGATAATTAACGTCATCAATAGGTTTTTTTTTTCCTTTTCTTTTTGGCAGAAATTACCTTTCGACATTCAGGAGAAGCTGGGCCACTTTGAGGTGTTGTTGAAAAATAAATTTTTTATTTTGAACGTTATAAAGGCCATGGAAAGGAAGAAAAATATTTGTCACAACGAAAAGTAAGTCAACTATTGGCTTCTTCATCATCATCATCATCATCACCTCCATCATCATCATCACCACCATCATCATCATCATCATCATCATCATCATCACCACCACCACCACCACCACCATCATCATCATCATCATCATCATCATCATCATCACCACCACCACCACCATCACCAAAACCACCACCACCAACACCACTACCATCATCGTCGACGTCGTTGTTATTGTTATTGTTATATGTTTGACTTTTATTATTATTATTATTATTATTATTATTATCATTAGTGCGGTATACCGAACTAAATAACTTGCAGTATTTACATAGGTCCCTTGATGTTGTTTTGCGTTCAAATATTGCCAAAGGTCCAAGTTTTCTTCATTTTTTTTTTTTAATTTTCTTTCTCTTTTCTTTTGTATTCCAGCTACGAACTCTCGCTTCACTTGTGTCTTCTCCTGTCCTTCAATTTAGGCTTTTTACGGGAGTAAGTACTACTACTACTACTACTACTACTACTACTATCTCTCATTCTTTCTTCTCTTTCTCACACAACTTTCATAGGCCCTAGCTGTTCCTTTTAACCTATTTTTTAACACAATTTCTATTGAAAAACATTATTTTGTTTCAATTAATTTTGAGAATAATGAAGAATTTAGCAGAATAATTTTGTCATTATTAAGCTGGTGTTTGGAATGTGAATCAGCATGAAATTTCGACTCTTCTGTTACCAAATTACTGCTGAAATAAACTGCCTTTATTTCAATGCATTTTGAAAAAAATAACAAAGAATTTAGGAAAATAACTTTGTCATTATTAAGTTGGTGTTTGGAGCTTAAACTTTTGATGTAGTTTTTTAATTTAGATCACTTTAATCCTTTCGTTGCCATATTTGTCTCAAAATACTCAGAGTTTCTTTCAATTAATCTTGAAAATAATAAAGAATTCATTAAAATAACGTTTGTTATTATTAAGCTGATATTTAGAACATGAGGTAACATGGCATTTAAAACAGGAGGTTCGCATCGTTGAAGTGAGGGCGCTGTCAGGTAGATTAGTAACAAAAGTGATTTTGTGTCAACCTGTATCAAATTGAGGACTTGATAATTTCTTTCATATTTCTATTTTGGATACGGTTTCTCCATCAGCGTATTCTTCGATCATCTTCAGTTCTTATGCTTTTTCAGTTTTCCCTTTAGAAACACTTTGTAATTTCCCCGCCTGCTTTGTTCTGGAACGGAACTATATCTTAGATCTAGAATTTTTACAAACACGCAAACAGAGATGCAATTATACCTCAATCTTTACAGAGACATATTTTTGATGAATTTGAACACATGTATTGATATTTCCGCTGTAACGGCGCCTTTCATTGTTTTTCCTCCCGCAATTCTTATTTCTTGTAGATTATGTGAGGAATTATTCAAAGACCTCATTCATCACACCAAAGAAAAAGAAAAGAAGAGAATCATGTCACGGTAATATTTTAATTTTATTTTCTTTCGGTGCATCTGTATATAAAAGAGAGAGTAGAAATAGGATGTTGTGATGTTCATTACTGTTTCTAAAGTATTGTTGACGTATTTGTTGTTGTTGATTAGACCTGCATTATCTCTGATCCAGAAGGTTTATAAAATTTCTCATTTTGTTGGTTTAGGTTTGACTCAATAGCGGAGAGTATCATAAAGAACTGGTTGGCTTTATCCATGTACCCTTATATCAAGGTAAGACAAGTCTTAACCATGCACTCTTATACTAAGATAAATGTTAACTACGCAACAATTTACCACGATAAATCTTAACTATTCACCCTTATGCCAAAGTAAAATAAATCTTATTGGTCTTTCATTACATAAAGTTATGATAAATCTTAATTATTCCCTCTGATATCAAGGTAAGATAAATCTTATTAACATCCAGTTATATCAAGTCATGACATCTTTGTAGTATGATAAGATGTTAACTATGTAAGATAAATCTTATTAATATAGCGATAAGTTTGGTTAATGCATCTTAAATCAAAATAAGATAAATCTTAGGTAGGCATCCCTGTTAATAATAATAATAATAATAATAATAATAATAATAATATACCTAGGTGTGGTAAGAACCACTGATGAGAATTAAGAAGCTCTGCAGCAAAATTCGAAACCACCGATTATCTGGCTGTCTGCAAAGGGAGCTGATCTCCCTTATCAGACAGTAATATTGTGCTCTTGTGGCTAGTGAGCTGGTTTGACTCTTATTTCTAACAATGCCGGTACCACCTTGTACCTTCTGCCACTTTAGTGACATCTATAAATTTGCCTTCAGGTTGTGAAATTGGTAATATATATATATATATGTATGTCTTTTCAGTTTAAGTTCGAACCATTGCTGTACAATTTCGTCAACGAAGTTCGACAGTTTCTGACGCAAGGACCTGTTGACGAAGTGACAGGGAGCAGTCAACACTATTTCTTCAAATCTTGCAGCATTTCCAAACCAATAGAGTACAAGAAGATTGTAAGTCAACCATAACTTCAGCCTGAGAGGGTCTACGAATGTGAATGCATGTGGTAATGTGTAGGGAAGAGATATCGCTTGAGCTGCGTAAAAGAAGGTGAAAGAGAGAGAGAGAGAGAGAGAACGTGGAGGAGAGGAAGAGGCATGAATAGTTTGAGTGAAATGAAAGCAGTGTCTTTCAATAGAAACACGAGATCAGCACACTTGATCAGGATGGTGTGAGGTGGGACAATAAATATTCGAAATGATTGGCTTTGAAATTATATTTAGCGGAACATAGAAGGGATCAATTTTTCTTTTAATTGACTCTGGAATGAGTAATTTTCCTATTAGGAGACCCCACTTCGTTCTTAATGAGCTATTGTCTATTAACAGATAATAAAGCACAAATAGATTACATACTATTAATAGCAATTAATAGTATGAAATTTAAGAAAATCTCTGTAAAAGAAAAACCGATATAAATGTTGGTTGGTAGCTTGGCTGATTGGTTTCTCGAGTCACACTTCACATTGTATAGAGTTGTGGTTCTCAACAAGGATCTGTATGACTCCTGTAAGATTTTTGTGGGCTCCACACAAGCAAAATAGTAAATTAGGTCCACAATAGTATTTTATGGGCTCAAGAAAAAAAATTTTGTTTTAGATTTATTTATTGCAAGAAACTGTTGGTCTTGTTTGACGTTTTACAAAGTCCAGCTTACATAAGTGAATGTGTGAGAAAGAAAATAAGAATTTTGTAAGAAGTAGCTATAAAACTAGTTTTTAAACATCCAATGGCTATGAATAAAATAGTAATCAAGAGGTTTCACAGGTAAACAAAATGGTTGAGAGCCACTGATACAGAGGTTTGGTGGCAGACAAAGAGTGAAAGAACACTATACACAGTGAGAGAAAAAGAATCATAGAAACAGAGCTGGAGGGGAGGAGGAGCAGGAGAGAGAGATAGAGATAGATAGACAGAGAGAGAGTGAGTGAAAGAGAGAGATAGAGATAGATAGATAGATAGATAGATAGAGAGAGAGAGAGAGAGAGAGAGAGAGAGAGAGAGAGAGAGAGAGAGAGAGTAAACGATAGATTTCTTATGGAAGGAGTTATATAAATGAGAAATTTGTATTGTTTTATTTGAAGATAAATATTTTCTTTAGAAAATTAGAGTTCATTTTATTGTCCCTTTTTTATAAGCACCAAGAAATTCGCTAAAATCTGAATTACAATTAATTATATGTATTCCATATTTCTTGACATTACCCATGCTGGCAAAAGTCTACATCCAATGATACCCCTCAAATGATATACAACATTCTAGTTGACTATATATTTTCCAAAATTCGATTTTATATCCACCGTACGTTCTTGTCAGCAATATATTCTACAACAAAAGAATTACTTAAATTTAATTTGCTAAATTTTCTCGAGTAAAAGACTTGCTTTTATTTTTGTTCGTTTGATCTCTCTGATGATACAAATCTAAAATATGATTTCTCAACAGAACGTTCAGCTAATCTACACAGGAAGATTTGTTCGAGTGCCTATTCTGTCTTGTGATTCTATCTCACAACTAAAGACCAAATGTCTTGTGGCTTACCAAGCCGAAAATATCAGCTGTGTCCTGCTCAACCCAGAAGACATTCAAATAGGTAAATTACTGTTATTTCATCGCCATTTTTACTTCTCTTAATACTATTTGAGAGTGTGTACCCTTATATAAGATATACGGGCCAAGAAGGAGCCTCCATTATGTCACTCGACCTGCAATAAATAGCAGCCAAAATATCTTTGAACCTACACCTTCCTTTCTTAAAAAGCAGGACATGTTTCATAATGCTGTCCTGGACAAACTGAGTCTAAATACTCAAAAACGATAATCACAACTGGAACGCCTTTGATAATATCTGCGGTTTCAGCATCGGCTTATGGTTCCTCATACACTTCAGAAAGGCATAAACGCCACTCAGTCACATTTTCCAATCGTCTGTAAAATGAGAATGGCAAGAGTGTTAGACAAAATGTCTTGTAGCATTTTATGTTCTAGGTTCAAATCCTGCTAAGAGCAACTTTGCCTTTCATTCTTTCGGGGTCGATTACATTAAGTACCAGTCAAAAAGTGGAGGAGGGGCTTGATATAAATCAACTGACCCCATTTCCCTAAAATTATGGTCTTGAGCATTTATATGAAACGATTATTATCATTGTTGCATTAGCAGAATTGGTAGAGCGATGGAAAAAATATAATATATTATTGGTTCTGGCTCTTTGTGCTTTGAGTTCAAATTCCGCCAGGGCCAACATTGTCTTTCATCCTTTCAAGGTCGATAAAATAAAGTACCAGTTGAGTACTGGGACTTGTCTCTTCCCTCAAAATTTCTGGCATTGTGCTAAAATTAGAAATTACAATTATCATTATTATTGTTATTATCAACCACATGGTTCCGGGTTCAGTCCCACTATGTGGCAACTTGGGCAAGTGTCTTCTAATATAGCCTCGGGATGACCAAAGCCTTGTGAGTAGATTTGGTAGATGGAAACTGAAAGAAGCCCGTCGTATATATATATATATATTATATATATATATATATGCATGTATTTGTGTGTGTTTCTGTGTTTGTTGGCAACCCCCCCCCATTGCTTGACAACCGATGCTGGTGTATTTATGTCCCTGTAACTTAGCAGTTCGGCAAAAGAGAGAGACTGATAGAATAAGTACTAGGCTTACAAAGAATAAGTCCTGGGGCTGATTTGTTCGACTAAAGGTGATGTTCCAGCATGGCTGCAGTCAAGGCTGTATCTTTGAATTATCTGATGGCACTTTCAAGGTAGCAGTGTCTGCCATTTCTTCACTAAAGCTAATTTTCATTGAATCTCGACCCCACAATTTCGGGGGAGAAACATGTATATTTAAAGTCAGAAAATGAAGACATCACAAGTAAGATGTTATAAATGTTTTAATCACTGTCATAAATCGATATATGCGAGAAATAATCGCTAATTTGTATTGATCTGTCTGGTTTTTTTTTGTATGCAGTGTACAGAGGTTCAATTCTGAGCGAATACACGGAAGAGGTGGACAGCAATGGCTACTCCTTGATGGCAACGGTCAACATGTACAGTATCAAAGATGGAGATCAGTTGCATTTCAAAAAAGTTGCAAAACCAGCCACGTCTGATATCGAAACCAGATGTAAGTGATTCTAACCTGGGACCACGTGTTTTGTAACGTTACCCTTAAGTATTTCAAATGCACACACACACACACACACACACACACAGTCATACACATATGCATACACACATGAATACATACATACATACATACATACATACATACATACATATATATATGTGCATATGTGCACAGTCACGCAGCTACATCCTGCCATCCATCCATTGATACATACATACATACATACATACGTACATACATACATACATTTCACACATACACATATACGTATGTATATAGATACATACACACACAGTCATATACATATGCATATACACACATGCATGCATACACACACATATATATATATGCGAATATGCATACAGTTACGCAGCTACATCCCTCCCTCCCACCCTCCCTCCCTCACTCCATCCATCCATCCATTCATACATACATTCATTACATACATGCATTCAAACATACATACGTATGCACTCGCACATACACACACATTATGTATGTGTGTACATATGTTTCGATCTAGCTGCCTATCTGCTTGTCTTTATTATCTATCTATAATCTATCTGCCTGTCTGCCTGTCTGTTTGTCTGTCTGTCTGTTTGTTTATCTATCTATCTATCTCCCTATCTTAGGTGGCGAACTGGCAAAGTCGTCAGACCCGTTGGACAGAATAGCTGGTGGTATTTATTACAGTGCCTTGTTCTATGTGTTCAAACCCCACCAAAGACAATTTACTTTTAATCACTGTTAGGGTCAATAAAAGAAGTACCATTCCAAGGCGTTGCATTAGCGGAACTGTAAGAATGCCGGACTGGGTGTTGTATTTGTTGTAGCTCTTTGCATTATGAGTTCAAATCCCACCATGGCTACCTGGGTGGTGGACTGAACTCGTCACCAAGTTTAACACTGGCACCTGGAATGCTGGATGGCTTCAACAGTGTCCACTCTGTTACAAGTGTATTTGGACTAAGTTCCCATATTGGTGAAACTTCATTCTCTCAGGTCTAACTCTATTGACTTACTGAGATCTAGATCTGGAGTTTTCACTGAATGCAAGCATCTGGATAAGTAATTATTATTGCACTGGAGAACACCACCTACTCCTGATAAAGCATACAGCCTCATAAACCTTAACTTTTCCCCTTTGAATTAACCACATCGAGCATTGCTAATTCCCGTTCTCACAGGTCAGAGCAACACAGCTCTTATCTCCCTTCCCTCCATATCTTTTTTCTTATTTTCTTTTTGCATTTACTTATTTCTTGTCGTTTTTTCTTGTTCTTACTCGCTTTTTTTTTACAGCAAGCAATCATGTTGTATTTTGAACTTGAATAGTTGCCTGATAGTACACGGCACGCTATACAAGTACGTCCGATTATTGTATTATCAGAAGCAAGAAACTTATAGCAGTTCGCATTTAAATTTTGTGTGTATATATATATCTTAATAATATAACAAGAATAACAATAAAATTCAGCCAGAAAACAGTCACCAGTTTTTACCAGAATATTTTCAAAGCATTTATTGTGTCTGTAATGAATCTCTTTGACAGATGTCACTCTTGGAGCCAGTGTTAGTGTTGTATCAAAGAAAGTCAACAAGTCTTATCACTTGGTAAGTTTACTACTGAAATATATTTGACATATGGTGATTGCTTCATCTTCTTGGATGATTGTTGCCTCCTTGTGCTTCTTCATTGTGAATAGCATTTCTGACTTTCTGTCCATAACCTCTCTGATGACTAAGTAATCCCGTTGCAAATCTGCAAAGTTCGAATCATCAGTGACAGACCAAAGTTGTATCTTACTTGTAAACTTGGTGCTACAGAATTCTGTATAAACCAATTATTTCTCTCCAGAACTTGTTCCATCCTTGCACATGTTTTCCCCTCAAACATCAGTAATAATAAGTTTACAAGGACCAACAGATCCCTTTTATGCTCCCCTACCAGAGCAGTAATATCTGGAAGGGCTATGGACTAAAACCTTTTGTTTTTGTTTTTGAACTAGTGAAAAAAAAAAAAGCCTCTTGAAGAAATGGCGATTTTGTTAAATTAGCTTCGCAAACTCATGGTTCTGTATTCAGTCTCACTGAACAGTACCTTGTGCAAGTTCTCTTCTAACACAGAAAAAATTATTTAGAGTTTGAAGCTGATAAAGCAAGATTTTATATTGTTCATAACTTCCCCAAATGTATTCGGTCAGTAAATAAAGCTTTCTTAACTGGGGATTGAACCTGTACTACCTGAGCGAAGAAAGGATTGGAAATGAGAAAATAAGGCTTTTGTACTTTTTCCCCAAGAGCATTAGTTGAAATATTTAAGTGAAACCAGATCGTAGACCCTGATCTTTAAAGACTTATCAGAACATTCCTTATATAAGAAACTATTACAACATTCCACATCTGGGAACTGAAAACTTATCCTCTCATTCACACCTTCAGTCCTTTAACATCTCAGTTATTAATATAACGATTATCTATTTTAAAGGTCGCCGGAGATAAACGAAAAGCTCTATCGGTAAGTGTTAAATTCTGTTGTTTTTTGATGATTTAATGAGAGCGGGAGGAATAGCAGCCATGACTTGTTTTTTTTTTTTTTTACAGGGATTTTGAGATTAAAGCAAAGAAGGAAGTCATTCACAGTTTAGACATCTGGTGCCAATGTCAATGTGTCCCTCTGGCATATTCCAGCTCTTATATCAAAGAAACTTGTATCCCCATCTGGGCAGGGGGAGGGGCTTACCATTCATTTTGTGTTGTTGTAGAGCATGTTGTTGTTGTTTCCTCAGGGATACCATGGGCCAGTAGCATTTTTTCTCATTTTACCATGGTGAATAGAGTCAAAAGCCTTCGAGAAACCAACAAACAGTAATGCAGGTTAAAAAGTGTCTGGACAAGCTCGACTCGATGATGGATGATGATGAGACATCTGGCTTGAATGTTTACAGTCGAGTTGGACTTGCTAAAGGTACTCAAGGACCAGATGGTGGCATTAAACTGGACGATGGGTTAAGCTATTCTTTTATGAGGAATAACAATGTTCCCCTTGACCCTTCAAGGCTTTCATAACTGGTAGAAGTTTGAAATAAAGTTATTCTCCAACTGGAAGCTTGGCCCGAATGCTTACAAATGATTGGACTTTGCTAAAGTTTCTTACTGACCATGCTTAGTGGGGTGCAAACTTAGGACCTTAATTTTTTGCAAAGTCAATTTTTTTCAATCTTATATCAAAACAAACACAGGTATAATGATGATGATGATGATGGTGATGGTGGTGGTGGTGGTGGTGGCGGTGGTGGTGGTGGCAGTGGTGATGATGATGATGATGATAACCAGTTGAGCATGTGTCTTAGTGGCTGATGATATGTGGATCTCTGATCACGAGCAGAAGTAGTGGAGGAGCATCATAGCAATGTGTTGAGACAAATTCTTTAGGGTTTCGATATTTCACCTCTGGAAACATGGGTGTTTTGTTCATCATCCTTAAAACAAACCTTATTCAGGGACCTTTTGAATGGGATGAGTTATTTGACTTGAAGAAAATTCTAACTGGGTGCCATCTGCAGGGTCATGCGCTGTTTAACTTGATATGAGATCACCATGTCGCACACATAAGGTTGTGATGCATGTGCCTGGTGTACCTATATCAGACGGGTAGTCATGATGGGTATATTGGGCTTCGTATATGCGTACCCCAGTGTTACTTTGATGGCATGCACTGCTTCCTCACTCAATAATAATAATAATAATAATAATAATAATAATAATATTGTAACATGTCTTATCCTTCACTTGCTCTAGGATACTCAGTGTGTCTTGGCAAGTGATTGTAACAAACATGGAGATTAAAAAGTAAGGAACAATAATAATATCCCCAAATTTATGCACCAATCAAAGCTAATAAATCCTATAATTGAAAAGTGATGTTTCAAATTGGTGCAAAAGTATCTCTGTTTGTTTTGGCGATGAAGTTTTTCATGATGAAGCTCAAAGTGTTTTCATTGGCCCCCCACCCAAACTTTAGGGGATGCGTTTGCACTCCATGCACCTGCTGTTCTGGAGCCTATGTTAAGGGCCACCTGAACAGGAAATTTATTGCCATTTCCATCATATGGAATATTGTTTGGTTATTTTGTCATATAGGAACATTATTAACAACAGATGCCGGTGTTAGACTGAACGATAGTTTAAGATAATTATTATGAGGATAAAGGGCAAATGCTTGACCCTTCAGGTCCTTCATGACTGGTCAGAAGTTAAAACAAAGCTATTTCCAAACCGGGGAACTTGGCTCGAATGCCGAATGCATGCAAATGAATGACCTCCTCCAAAGGCCCCCATGGGCCAAATAGTGGTGTGAGACCGGGTGAGTTGCTAAGTCTGGCCCCTAAAAAGTTGAGCATCTTTCTTTGAGACCACTTGCAGACACATAATTGGAGAGGGCAATCATTGGTGGAATTACCTTTGTCGATTGATGCTAATTTGGATGACAACACTAAATCTAGCAAGGATTGAACTGATAACCCTGAGGTCTTCCACTAAACACGTCGATATATTCAATCCGGTGATCTTCCATCAGTTTCATCCATTTTAAAATCATTATTTATCTTTCATCTTTCGTTTATTCTCAGACTGTGAACTGTGGCCAAGCTGCAGCACCGCCTTGAAGGGTTTTAATCAAATGAATTGACCCCAGCACTTATGTTTTCTCTTAAACCCGATATTTATTCTGCTATGTCGAACTGCTAAGTTACGGGGACGTAAACAAACCAACACTGCTTGTCAAGGTGTGTGTGGGGTAGGTGGGAGAAACACACGCTCACATATATGACGAGCTTCTTTCAGTTTCCATCTACCAAATCTACTCACATGGTTTTGGTTGGCCTGAGGCTATAGCAGAAGACACTTGCTCAAGGTGCTTTGCAGTGGGACTGACCCCAGAGCAATGTGGTTGAGAAGCAACCTTCTTACCACACAGCCATGCCTGTACCTATTATAAAAATTATTTCAAGATGAATTTTTTTTATTTTGTAAACTCAAATTTTGCTTTCTAAGAATTTCTGGAAATTCCTTAAACTTTGGTAATTTCTTTTGCTTCTTCAGATGACTGACATTAGCCACATGAAGCTTCCCACAGAACTGGAAGCTCTTCTGCTGAATTTGTTTTCCAAAGTGCTGGACCAAGCATACACTGCCCCACCTCTAAGATATCTTCACAATTTCTTTATTCATCAAGCATCGAAGTTTTCACTGGACGCCGGAAGCCAATGGACAATCAACAGGTAACCCTACCTGTCTTTTAGAAATTTTGCTTTCCTAAACATGCCGTTGTTGATGTTGTTTAGTATTGGTCCTCTATCGGTTACAACGATGAGTGTTCCAGTTAATCCAATCTACAGAAAAGCATGCTGGTGATATTGACATGCAAGTGGCCAAGTACTCCATAGACACGTGTACCCTTAATGGTGAGTTGGCAGAAATGTTAGCATGCCGGGCGAAATGCTTAGCGGTATTTTGTCTGCCGTTACGTTCTGAGTTCAAATACCGCCGAGGTCAACTTTGCCTTTCATCCTTTCGGGGTCGATTAAATAAGTACCAGTTACGTACTGGGGTTGATGTAATCGACTTAATCCGTTTGTCTGTCCTTGTTTGTCCCCTTCATGTTTAGCCCCTTGTGGGTAGGAAAGAAACAAGACACGTGAACCCTTAACGTAGATCTCAGGGAGATTCAGCGTGACAAAGCTGGTCCTTTTGATGTACATGTACAACTTGTTTTTGCCAGCTGAATGCACTGGAATAATGTAAAATAAAGTGTCTTGCTCAAGAACACAATGCACTGTCAGTAATTGAACTCATGACCTTATGATTGTCAGCTGAATATCCTAACCGCTAAGCTACTCATCCTCCCTGGGATACCCTACATAGTACACTAACACACTTCATCATAGTCCCTCCCTTCTTCTTCCTCCTTCTCTCACTCTATGATTCGTTCTCTTTCACTCTGTGTATGGAACTTTGTTTAGTTATTGCCTGTCACCAAGCCTAGTATGTGCACTCATGCTGTTGCTTTTATGTTAATTTAATATTCCAATCATGAAATTAGCATTAGCTTATTTCACTCTTTCTCGCGGAACTCCTAAGAACCTTTTTTGGGATCCTAGATATCCGGAGAACCCCAATTGAGAAACGCTGCTCTAGACAATACACCTGAAGATATTGACCATTATTTATTAAATTAAAACCATTTCTATTATGGATGTTTGTGTATCTATTTTCTTTTTCTTCAGTTTTGTTATCCAGATGTGTTCCCAGTTTATTTCTCATCCGAATATTCTTCTGGATATACCCATAGACTTATGTGTCCAGAAAAATCTCTCAGCTATTCAATTATACATAAAAGAGGCCCTATTGCGACCTAAATCGATTTCTTCGGTAAGTTAAATATATTTTATTTGATTCTTTCTAACCCAAAGTATTGTCATGTGACCTAAACGTCCATCTTTGTCTTCAGACTTTTAGTTAGTCCTTGTTTCACTGATAATGTAAAGCTTTCCTTTCATAAGTCCCAAGTTATTCTGTTAGTTGTAAAAAATTGGGAATGAATATCCTATATGATGCATGGACTCCAGGGTCATCTATCACAGGACAGAGAAAAAGGTTAATCCCAGAGTATTATATATATTATGTATTATATATATATATATGTGTGTACATATATATATAAAATCTAAACAAAAAATGGAACAAGAAGGTAACAGGTGACAAAAAAACATTTGGACTGTAGGTGATACAAAAAAGGACAGGAAAAAACAAGGATGGGTCATTTAGAGCTTTCAATCTTCAGTCAAGAAGCAGATTGTCTTTGCAGTTTCGGACAGTTAATCTCGAGACTGCTGTAATCTGGCCGGCCCCAAGGAAATCTAAGCTAAGAGCACTAGATTCTTTGGAAGAAAGCAAGTAAGTGTCTGTGTATATATAATTATACACATTTGTGTATATGTGCACATGCGCTTGCCTGCGTATCTGTGTAATTTGATGATTTTGATATCGTTAGACATTTTATAATTTTCCGTTCTGGTCGTCTGCTTATGACGAAGTATTATTTTTAATGTTTCGACTGCAATAATTTCAGACCCACCCCCACCATCAACCAAGAAAATTAAAATTAAAAGTGATAACTGTTGTCAAATTTGACAATTGCAAATAAAAATAAAACATTTTTTAGAATTTTCATTTTAATGGCTTTTCAAAAAAATGATTTTTTCTTTTTTTTTCTTTTTTGCAGAAAACATGTCAGGTGGGAAAACAAATCTATGCAATGGTGTCAAGATTTATTACCCAATTAAATGAGCAACCGGAACTCGATAAAAGCATTGTGATAAAATCTTTGCAGGAAGCATCGGCAGTAAGTGATGGAACTCATTGTTTAACCTAATTCTTCCCTCATTATAGACATATTCAAAATTCCTGCATAATAAAACATAATTCCTGATTAATTAACGAGAAGTGCACGAAGCAGCGTTGATTGCCATATAGTGTGTACAAATATATTTCACATGCTCGTCTACTTTCAGATGTGTCAAATATAATTGTACACCCCCTACATTTCAATTAGCGTTGCTTAGTGTGTTTAATTAATTCCAAACTGACGAAGTTTTGCATTTATAAGCAAATTTAGTATTTGTTGTTTAAATACAAGAGCGGCTGTTCTTAGCAGTCTATGAACAATGGATTCGGTGTTCATAGCTGATGAGGCTTAAGGATGCAGGAACACGTGTCATACAAATCTGTTGATGTCATTCATAGCCCAGTATGATGTGTTTTTTACATGCATCGTCTATAAGAGCAATTTATTTCCCCAAATAATTTTAGTAGTGAAGGTCTCTCCACGTCTGAGTGTATTTGAATGTATCAAATACAATCGCATTATTGTACCCAGCTATATTTGAAAACATTGCTCTTTGATGTGCCTGTAGTTAATTGATTGCAGCTTCACTAAGCTTCGTACATTTGAGCAAATTTACTGTTTGCTTTTTAAATGTAAGAACAGTGTTGTTGTGTGATTGCAGGTGATGAAACATAACAATGCAGAAACACGTCGTATAGTCTAATGATGCCATTCATAGACCACATTGTGTTTTTCACACACACACACACACTGTCTATTAGGAAAATTTCTCTTCCAAGACAGTTTCTGTCCAAGGCCTGTCCAAGTGTATACAAGCATGTTAAATATAACTACACAGCTTTACTTTAACCAATACTCCTTACTGTGTCTCTGGTTAATTAATTCCAGCTTAACTAAGCTTTGTACCCATCAGTAAATACAATATTTGCTGTTTAACTATAAGAACAGCAGTTGTTTCATATGCTGTGAACGATGGGTCTGGCGTCTGTCGCCAATGAAGCGCATCAGTGCAGTAACTCGTTTCTTTCTGTCCAATGACGTCAGTCACAACTCATTATGGTGTGTTCTTTTTACACACATCATATGTATAAGAAGAATTTCTCTCCCAAGACAGTTTCCGCAGCAAAGGTCTGTCCATGTTCGAGTGAACACGTGCGTGTTAAATATAATTGTGATCGCGTGATCGTGTGATCGACCAGACTGTCAGATGGTGTTATGCCTCGCTGGCCACAATGCACTTTGCATCATTTATGGTTACGAATAATGCCACCCTGCTGGCTAGGTGAGCAGACCAACATTCCACCCACCCACCGCCGCGACCGGAAGGATATTCCGTCGTAGGGTGACCCATGTACAGCTGAGTGGACTGGAGCAACGTGAAGTGAAGTGTTTTGCTCAAGAACACAATGTACCACTTGATCCAGGAATCAAACCCTCGATCAATCACGCTATTGTGAGTGCAGCACCCTAACCACTGGGCCACTCCTGTATTATTTTTCATTAGTCTTTCTCCTTCTCCAATATGGCTTGTTGCAGGTGCAAATGAAATATATAACCGAAGGGACGCAGACAGGTGCAAATACTTGGAGATGAGAGGAAGAGAGAGAGAGAGAGAGAGAGAGTGAAAGAGAGAAAGAGATAGTAAGAGAAACAGAAAGAGAGGGAGGAAGAGTGAGAAAGAGAGAAAGGGGGAGAGGGAGAGAGAAGAAGAGAAAGAGAGATAGACAGACAGAAAGAGAAAGATTGTAAGAGAGAAAGCGAGACAGAGATAGACAGACAGGATGAGAGAGAACGAAAGAGATAGTAAGAGAGAGAGAGAGAGAGAAAGAGAGAGAGAGAGAAAGAGAGAGAGAGAAAGAGAAACAGACAGACAGAATGGGAAAGAGCGAAAGAGAGGAAGAGAGAGCTAGTAAGAGAGAGAGACAGAATGGGAGAGAGCAAAAGAGAGACAGTAAGAAAGAGATAGTGAGAGAGAGAGATTGAGATAGGGAGAGGGGAGAGGGGGAAGGTTTTGTAGGAGGTTTTCAGCTATGTAATCTTACTTCATAATTCCTTGAGCAAGTTCTTCCATTCCAGTCAGCTGCTAAAATGTTATTCTTTTATCAACAGCTCTACACCAATGGCATAACGATCTACAAAGAAATCTCTCTCTATTCCCTCTTGAGGATAATGGAGAACAATTATGTTGTCGTAAGTACAATCATTTTGTTCACGACTTTCGGACATAGACAAATCTGTGGCTCACAGACCAGTGACGTCCATATAAATACGATATATAAATACTTAGAGGCGGCGAGCTGGCAGAAACGTTAGCACGCCACGCGAAATGCGTAGCCATATTTCGTCTGCCATTACATTCTGAGTTCAAATTCTGCTTAGGTCGACTTTGCCTTTCATCCTTTCGGGGTCGATGAATTAAGTACCAGTTACGCCCTGGGGTTGAGGTTGATGTAATTGACTTAATCCGTTTGTCTGTCCTTGTTTGTCCCCTCTGTGTGTAGCCCCTTGTGGGCAATAAAGAAATAGGTATTCAGTCCATCTTTACGTTCTGAGTTCAAATTCCGCCGAGGTCGACTTTGCCTTTCATCCTTTCAGGGTCGATAAATAAAGTACCAGTTACGCACTGGGGTCGATGTAATCGACTTCATCCATTTGTCTGTCCTTGTTTGTCCTCTCTGTGTGGAGCCCCTTGTGGGTAGTAAAGAAATAGGTATTCAGTCCATCTTTACGTTCTGAGTTCAAATTCCGCCGAGGTCGACTTTGCCTTTCATCCTTTCAGGGTCGATAAATAAAGTACCAGTTACGCACTGGGGTCGATGTAATCAACTTAATCCGTTTGTGTGTCCTTGTTTGTCCCCTCTGTGTTTAGCCCCTTGTGGGTAGTAAAGAAATATATATAAACACTGTGATGGATGTGTGTAGAGGTTTTGTATAGACCGAGCTATCTATGTACATCTTATGTAGAACTGTAGTGCATTGAAGGTGCGTGGCTTGTAGGTTTGGGAATTCGGCTGACAATCATAAGGCCGTGAGTTCGATTCCCAGTGGTGAGTTGTGTCCTTGATCAAGATATTTTATTTCATGTTGCTCCAGGCCACTTTGCTGGCAAAAACAAGTTGTACCTGTATTTCAAGGGACCGGCCTTCTCACATTCTGTGTCCTACTGAATCTCTCTGAGAACAACATCAAGGGTACGCGTGTCTGTGGAGTATTCAACCACTTGAATGTTAATTTCATGAGCAAACTTTTCCGTTGATCGGATCAGCTGGGACACTCATCGTTGTAACTGACGGAGGGTCACATTTTTTTTAGACATTATATAGAAATGGGTGTGCATATAGATATCATCCTTATATATAAAAGTGAAGTTATGTGTCTGTCTCCTATGATTTAGATTCCTATCTACTCCCACATTTTGCGGTGCAGTGTAACCAAAAGCGGGTATCTTATAGTCGTGATTCATATCGAGCCCTTCTGGGTATTAGCGCGCATCTATGATGAGTCTACGATTTAAAAAAAAAATTTACCATCATTTATTCCCATTTTTAATGCATTTTTTTGCTATTATATAAGGGAAGTAACTCTCAAAAATGTATTATTAAATCTCAGAACGTAAAAAGCTACAGTAACACCCCCGTTTGTGGTTAGCCATATTGAGATGGCTATTATACTTTACATCTCTAAAAATGCTTATATAGTTATTTCCCTTACAAACCCGAGCAATGCCGGGCGATACTGCTAGTATATATATATTATACCTGTGATATGTAAATAATAACAAAACATAAAACAGTGATGTGTACAAAGATGTTATATTGATCTGAGGTATGTATGTAGATATTATATTAATGGTTACGTGTATATAAGTGCGATATCAGACTGTGGTGTGTATATAGACACACCACAGAAATGGATGTACATTATTTACATTATTTACATTTGACAGATATTTGTCCTCATCTTGTTTGTTGTTAACACAACGTTTTGGTTGATATATCCTCCAGCCTTCATCGGGTGTCTTGGGTTCTATTCTTAAGGTATTTTTCAATGTTATTATTATTATTATTATTATTATTATTATTATTATTATTATTATTATTATTATTCTGTTGTGTCTGGGGAGAGTCATTTTCTTTTTGTGCCTTATTATGTAACACACTCACCTGTAAAATTTCCACTTTTTTCAAAAATAAAAATAAAAATAAAAATAAGAGAAAAGTGGAAATTTTACGTGTGAGTGTGTTACATAATAAGGCACAAAAAGAAAATGACTCTCCCCAGACACAACAGAATATGCTTCAACACACGAACTCATATAAAGAATCTTGCAAACCAAATCCCAAAACGAAATTATTATTATTCAGACCACTGCCTGGAATTGAACTCGGAATCTTGGGGCTAGTAGCCTGCACTCTTAACCACTACGCCATATGCCTGTGGTGTTAACAACAAACAAAATGAGGACAAATATCTGTCAAATGTAAATAATGTACATAATTCCCCACCTCTTAAATATAGAACTGTATTATAGAAATGGATGTGTGTATAGATACTATGTAGAACTAGAGTGTATATCCATATGTGGTGTGTACATAGATATTATATGCTCTACAGTTTGTACACAAATATGGTGAGTGTGTAGATATTTCGTAGACCTGTGATGTATTTATAGATATTTTATCCTTTTTTCTATAGGTACAAGGCATGAAATTTTGTGTGAGGGGTTCAATCATCTTCATTGATCCTAATACTCAACTGGTACTTATTTGGTGAGGGGGGTGGCTTATATATTTTGCTTAAGGATATCAATGATTTTAATGAAGCAAGGAGTCGAAACCCCTGGGATGTATTTGGTCGAGTGAAGGTTTACCGCTGTACTTGAGACCCCCTTCGGTCATGAATGACCATGGGATTGCACCTACATAGTTACCCTCCGAGGTACAAGTCTGGGCAGGGTTGTTTATGGAAAACCAGCAGTCGGCCATGCATACCAGACTCCCCTCTCCATGCCACCAATGTTATCCAAAGGGGCCGATACATTTTGGCACCAGTGACGTCGCAGCTCATTTCTACAGCTGAGGGTACTGGAACAATGTGAAATAAAGTGTCTTGCTCAAGAACACAACACGCAGCCCTGTCCCAGAATCGAACTCACAACCTTACGATCATAAGCTCGATGCTTTAACGACTGAGCCATGCGCCTTCACTGCTGTGATACAGCAGAGAGATTAATACTCTAATAGAGCAGAAGGTAAGAGAGGACATATTAGTTTATTACAGATGAGAATCTAATACAACAAAAGAGACAAATAACCTGTTAGTGGACGACAGCAAAGGACTTAATGTTCACTTTTGTACCCATGGTGACGGAGAATTTATCGGTGTTTAGAAAGATGCAATATTTATATGGAATGGAGAAAGAAGAAGCTTTATTATGTTGGCAATTGAGGAAATTTTCGACTCTAATGAAAGTCTATTGAACATTTGCCACAAATTCTCTCTCTACACGACATCATATCGACTGCAAAAGAAAGTCTTCTGGCACGAAGGGAGGCGTGCTAGGAAATCACAGATAATCAAGGAAAATTGTTAATTGGATGTAAATATCCGTAATGATGTTCTTCAGCGGAATCAAATCAGTTGAGGCGGCACCAAATCCGAATCTGTTTTGCAGATCAGCTGAAACAGCTTCTTGCTTAATTGATCCATTATTGCAATATTTTTGATAGCTCAATCAATCCTTCTAAATTGGACTTTGATTAATCTGACAAAGAAGGTGTCTTCTTGGCCCGCTACCATCTTTATGTTCCAGTGAATCTCCTCCTCATTTACAGTCAAGCGTTGCACAGACTTTTGGCAAGTTGAATCAGTCATCCAGGTTCGAGTCTTAGTCCAGCCATTTTACCTCGCAAATCTGGAACTTCAGATCATAATAAATAGCTTACAGAGGGCTTAGCCCCATCCTGGATTATCTAACTTTTAATCATTATCTTTTGTTGGTGTCCGGTGAAGCGTTATCAAACGTTTTTTCCTATACCAATTCCTGTTCCTCCAACCTGGCAGACTTCTGAGAATTATGAAGATATCACAGAGAAACTCTAATCATGTCACTTCATTTACATTACTAATGCCTGCAAGAAAGGCATGAACATCACAAAATTCTGATTCCCTACCCCCCCACCCTGCTACACAACTATACTTGTTATTGTTCTTATTAAGGTGGTAAGTTGGCAGAACCGTTAGCACATCGGGAAAGTGTTTCTTTTCTATCTTAACATTCTGAGTTCAAATTCCCGCCGAGACCAACTTTGCCTTTTAGCGTTCTGGGGTCGATAAAATAAAGTACCAGTTAAGACCTGGGATCAATGTAATCGAATTGCCTCTTTCCTCAAAATTGGTGGCTTTGTGCCTAAATCAAAAACCAATATTCTTACAGAATTCTTTCATCTTATTTCTTTTTTTTATTTTGTAGGTCTACAAAGCTTTAGAAAGCAACGACACTGCACGAAAACTTTGCCTTCATGAGAAATTCTCCAATATCTTCCACTAATTATAATCAAGCTGTCTTTGTAAAATAAGGAATTATTATTATTATTATTATTCATTAATACTATTAAGGCAGCGAGCTGGCAGAATCGTTAGCGAACCAGGCAAAATGGTAGGGCAGTATTTCATTTGTGTTTACATTCTGAGTTCAAGTGACTTTGACTCTGCCTTTCATCTTTTGGGGTCGATAAAATAAGTACCATCTGTGTGCTGGGGTCGATCTAATCAACTTACCCCTCCCCTGAACTTGCTGGCCATGTGCCAAAATTTGAAATCATCATTATTGTTATTATTTCTTTTTATCACAGGTTTTGTTGGAACTCCTGGAGTCTTGCATGCGTAACGGTTTTACTACCTGCAGCCAACGGTACCATGCCATTTGTTCTTTTCACCTCTCTAATACTTTCCTGATTATTCTGGCCATGCCAAGGAGGCAAACGTTTTGTAACAGTTCTACTGGGCACTCTATTACAATTTTCTTTATATTCTCTTTGATGCCTTCTGACACTGTCCCCAGGGACCCAACAATAATTAACACTATCTTCACCTTCTTCATTCTCCGTAGCTGGGCTATTTCGTACTTAAAAGGGTTGTATTTATCTATATTTTTGCATCCCTTCTTCATGGGTCAAAGTGTCATGCAACATTGACTAAATAGCACATGTGGTGCATCTTGTCGGCCACCAATAGGTCCGGTCTGTTACACTCTAGCACCTGATCTGTTTGGATTGGGAAATCCCGGAGGATTTTGCAAGTCTCCGACTCCACCACTCTGTGTGGTTTGTGCTCATACCACGTCTTGCCTCTCTCTAGCCCTCACTTTTCTCACAGTTTCCAATGTAGCACCTTCGCTACCTGATCATGTCACCACCACTTGTAGAAGTTCTGGGCAAGTCGAGGGCATTTGTTCGTGATATGAGCAGCAATGGTTTCGTCCACTCTATTACAGATGCAGCACAGCAGATACACTTGCTCGTACCACAGGTTGACCCTCCAATTCGTGGCCAAAGCTTGGTCTTGCGCTGCCAGTATTGTACTCTCAGTCTGTTTTTTTAGTGTTCTTTTCTTCAGCCAATTCCACCTGTTTTCCAGCAACTTCCGCTGTGGCTGCATGGAATTGATTGTGTAGTTGTTTGTTGTCCAACGCTTTTTCATGTCCTTTTTGTACTTCTTTCTTTGTTTTTCCCCCTTTTCTCTGCTTTTAATACGTCCTCACATCTAACTGACGCTACTAAGGTCTCCTTACTTTGGGATACGAATCTTATTAAGTTTCCGAGTTAGATATGTACATAGTCTTCCATATTTATCAATTCCCTTCCTCCACCTGTTCTCTTCATGTATTATTATTATTATTATTATTATTATTATTATTATTATTATTATTATTATTATTATTATTATTCCTTCATAACACAGTGTAAGTAAAAATGCACCGGAGCCTTTAGTCACCTGTCAAGTCACAACAAGGACCTCACACAGATAATACTTTCCTTAAGATGTGCGCTGTGTCCAATAAGGCCGCTTTTTGCAAGACATCAATCTTGCATGGGATTTCTAGTTGCCTTTAGAAGTCTTGTGAGTTATCATCATCATCATCATTATCGTCGTAATCATCATTATTATTAAATGCCACTATTGTAAACAATATATTTTTTCTCCAATTTATCCATTTCTGAATAAAATTTAACGGTAAATGTATATAAATTAGTCTTTAAATTACCTTTTTGTATACTGCTATGGATCTTCCCAAGTGGACAAGTTGCATATTGTTTATGTAATAAACACTAGACCAGTGGTTCCCACCCTGGGGTCCGCAAAGGTACTACTGGGGGTCCATGAATTGAACTCAAAATTTCATATATATATATATGTTCTTTTATTCCTTTATTTGTTTCAGTCATTTGACTGCGGCCATGCTTGAGCACCACCTTTAGTCGATCAAATCAACCCCAGGACTTATTCTTTGTAAGCCTAGTACCTATTCTATCAGTGTCTTTTTGCCGAACTGCTAGGTTACGGGCGCATGAATACACCAACATCGGTTGTCAAGTGATGGCGGGGTGGGGGACAAATACACACAAACATATACATACATACATACATAAATATATATATAGTATATAATAATATATACCACACACGAGGGCTTCTTCAGTTTCCATCTACCAATCCACTCACAGGCTTGGGTCGGCCCTAGGCTATGAGTAGAAGACACTTGCCCAAGGTGCCACGCAGTGGGACTGAACCCAGAACGATGTGGTTGGAAAGCAAGCTTTCTACCACACAGCCACTTCTGCGCCTATATACATACATATAGTAAAGTGAATGTGTATTTGTAAGCCAATTTAATTTCTGCCAACACTGACTTTGAGTATGTAA
>NC_043012.1:36852861-36857861 GCF_006345805.1 Octopus sinensis
CATGTTTGATAAATTTAGTTATCTGCACTTGAATTAACATGCAAGTGACCGAGTATTTCACAAACATGTTTACCCTTAAGGTAATCAGTGCAACTCAGTTGTGGTGTGGCAAGGCTGTACCTTTTGTATTAAAGGTACAATCTATTCAACGGGATTCCATACAGTTTCCATATATTAAATTTCGCTCACAAAGTTTGGATCGACCCGAGGTTACAGAAAATGAAATCTGTTTATGTTGCTACGCAGTGGGATCGAGCACGGAGTTCGTGATTAGGAAGCAAAGTTCTTAACTAATCGGCCATACTGTGCCTATGAGATTTATTAAAATACAGCTAATATATAAAGGAAAATTCATCCTCGCCACACACACACACACACACACACACACCACACAATTAAGCTAATGTAGTTTTAATTAATTAGCTCTATTAACTGAAATATATTTCCATGTACCTGATTATATATTTATACGCCTCCCCACCCCACAACAATAACTAGTACACTTGTAGTCACCCCACTCTACAGATATCGTTCTCTCTACCCCGTCACTAACATCGCCATCTTACAATCTATACCGCGATTTGGTCTAGTCTAAAAATACCTGATAACATCATGTTACTCTAACCTACAACATTACATGCCCTCAATTTTCCAATAATTCACGTTAACTTTTGGCATACTTTCTACCCTACATCCCTTACTCCCACCCCTATCAAATGTTTTATTCAAAACGCAACGTCGATTTCCCCCCCCCCCCATCACACCGCAGTGTTTTTAGTGTCGTCTGTTCAACGCTATTCGCTTTCTCTCGTTTTCGTTCAAATCTGCCATATTTAATACTCGTCATATTACATTTTCTCCGCTCAGCGTGATTCTTCACTGTTAAAAACTCTATATTTGACTAAAATAGGTTTCAGTTTTCTTTCGAACAATTGATTAGTATTTGAGAGGAACGATCTAAGTCAGATCCGATGTCACCTGTTATAGATTTAAAACATCTTCAGCATTTAAAGTGCATACGTACGTATAAAGTATAATGTCTCTAACCACACACACATGCATATATGTATGTATATATATATATACACACACACCTAACTGTTGTGTATTCTTGATGCCCTTAACCGTGTGTGTGTGTGTATGCGCGCGCGTAGGTGTTGTTTCATAGGCTTAAAATGAATGATTTCAAGCTTATAGGCTGAGATCGATACTTCTTGTTGTTGTTGTTGTTGTTGTTGTTGTTGTTATTATTATTATTATTATTATTATTATTATTATTATTATTATTATTATTATTATTATTATTATTATTATTTTGATGTTTCACATTAGATAGAATCCTATTAATATTACGTTAACTTCTGACCTAAACTATCGTTGTTTATTTTTTCTCAATGATAAAATCTGGAGGTCACGTAATATCTCTTTATTTAAAAAAAAATCGAGGTTTCTATAAGCAGACGACACCAAATATATGTATATATATGTATGTTGTATGTATATATATATATCCACACACACCTAACTGTTGTGTATTCTTGATGCCCTTAACCGTGTGTGTGGTGTGTATGCGCGCGCGTAGGTGTTGTTTCATAGGCTTAAAATGAATGATTTCAAGCTTATAGGCTGAGATCGATACTTGTTGTTGTTGTTGTTGTTGTTGTTGTTGTTGTTGTTGTTGTTATTATTATTATTATTATTATTATTATTATTATTATTATTATTATTATTATTATTATTATTATTATTATTATTGATGTTTCACATTAGATAGAATCCTATTAATATTACGTTAACTTCTGACCTTAAACTATCGTTGTTTATTTTTTCTCAATGATAAAATCTGGAGGTCACGTAATATCTCTTTTATTTAAAAAAAAATCGAGGTTTCTATAAGCAGACGACACCAAATATATGTATATATATGTATGTATGTATGTATATATATGTATGTATGCATATATGTATGTATGTATGAATGTATATCGTTGGTGAAAATTAATTTGAGAGATAGAGATTTTTGAAATAAGAAAGAATAAGAGACTCCAAAATCACATGGCATTTCATACAACTGAAATATACTCACAAAAACAGACAAGCATTCTTTTAGAGTCTATATTGCAAAAAAATAATGAAGATGGAAGAATTACTGAACTTTAACAAACTATTGCTGTCTAGACGGACAAAAAAATTTTGAAATATTCATAGCTTATCGTATTTCTTAAACAGTTCTTTGGAACTCTAGAAAAAGATTATCATATTTCTTTTTCATTCTTTAATTCTAAAAGTGATCAAATTCTGTGTCAACTGCTCTCGAAAACTAATTAGGTGATCACTTCTGTTTATTTTTAATTAATTAAATTAAGACATGAAATATTTGTCTGGTTTCTTTGACATTTACGTCAGCCATTAAGACTGATGTGGTTTATTGTCAATCATTATAAGATGGAGAAGTTGTATCACATATCTTATGACTGGTTTTATTATTCCAGACTTTAAGACATCACGTGATTTACTTAACAGTTAATGATCGGTTATTTTGGCAAAGGAAAGAATATAATTGACTTCGATTACTTATCTGTTTGATAGGACTATTACTCTATGTAATATTGCCTATATCTCGAAGAGTATTCTTTCCCAAGGAAGGACATACTTGCAGAATACCTCTTAGTTCTACAGAGTTCTTAGCTTGCATGTTATAACTTCTGCAAAAAGTCAGATTTTGGTTTAACCTTTGACCATGTCAAAGGTTATATTTACTTTCGATATTTCGGTTTTATAAGCTATTGGGTGTTCACGTAATGGATGTAAACACAAAGCTTAGTCAAATTAAATCTATATATACACAGTACATGTATATATAAGAGGTGTTAGCGTCAACCATATCGAGAGATGTTGGCCCAGTCAGTCGTAGTTAAGTGAATCGGATTAGTAAGGCCTCGGATGGAATTGCGGGAATCTTTTGATATGGTCGCATTGACACCATGAATTAGCCGGTCTTGAAGTTGTTGTTTATTAGTGGTAAGTTATGATAAGGTTGGTGGGTAAATAGACTCTTGTGATGCGACAAAAATATCAATCAAAAATGTTGCAATGGGAACGCGTCATAGACAGAAGCGAAAAGTTTCTTTAGAGTCAAAGAATCTTCTCGTACTGTAAATGAAACAAAGCTTTTATTAAACAATGCGTGAAATAAATCGTTGGAAAGAAGCGCTATAAAATCAAATGAAATTTCCGAACGACAATATTTACATCACAAATATTTCGAAAGCGCATTTCGTTTGATTAATATTCATTAACCAAACTGTTTGTTATATATTAATTACAAACAGCCGAACTTTACACCGAAAGTCCTAAATTTGCCATAACAAAGGAGAATTATATTCCTAACGCAAAAGTAACGAACGGAAAGTCACAATAATGTCTCCAGATTTTAAAATTGAATTTTGTTTATTTATTTCCAAATCTACTTTCAGTTTTATATTGAAAGTAAAAATTGTTTAGATGAAAAGAGAATTCATATTTGATCGTTTAGATCAAATATTTCTCTAATGATTACAAAGTTGTTTTAATTATCGAAATTATTAGTTTTTGTTAATTCTCGTAGCATAAATGTGGATCTCAAAAATTTGCCCCAGAATTTAGATTCGGAATATATAAATATATATATACTTTCGAATATAAACCTAAATTGCTATCCACAATTAAAAACTCTTTAATTGATGCGTGTTTGTAGAGTGGCATAAACACATTCAGACTCGTAAAGGTAAATGGTTTCTCGCAGTTGTGGTTTCATCCATAAGGATTAGTGTCAAAGGAATATATAATTTCCAAGGGAATAAGATTAAAGATCAGTAAGAAGTGCAAGGAGTGCATAATAATAAAAATATTCATATAGATTTATTTCCAGACTATGCACTGCTTTACTAGTAGTCTATGTTCACGAAGGACCCACTTGAATATAACGGTGGGATAAAGTATAGTTTAATTTAGGATTTTCTGGTGTCATTAGATAATCTTCACTTAAATTTGTTTTTAAGAGTGTCCATTTTCTTTAGGATTTATGGAAACCAAAGAGACTCAACCGAATCTCAAAGATTTCTTCTTTTCTTGTCAATCAGGGGAATATTTTTTCCAGAATAAAGTTGGGATGTTATTTATGATACTCTGCCTGTCTAATTAACTCATCCACACACATACACACACTCGTATACACACTTCCATACATACATATGTATGTATGTATGTATGTATGTATGTATGTATGTATGTATGTATGTATGTATGTATGTATGTATATATGAATATATGTATTTATTTTTTAAATATACGTTGATCTATCTATCTATCTATCTATCTATCTATCTATCTATCTATCTATCTATCTATCTATCTATCTATCTATATGTGAAGCCTAAATGTGTTTATCTGCGTCACTACTCCTCTATGTATATATATATATATATATACACACATATGTGCATGAATAATTGTATGCATGTATGTATGCGTGCACAGTTTCCTATTTTCGTTATTTGGAACGATCAACGAAAGAAAAATAAAGATGGTCTCACTATTACTTTTATCAATCTATTAACACCGCAGTAAATGTTTCGTAATCCCGTAAATATATATTTGACTAATAAACGCATTCGCAAGATAAATCTCCACCATTAGATTTTCAGAATTGACTCTATTTCTGTCATATCTATGCCATTAGGAAGCTTAATCTCCCAACCCTTACTCTAATACACGCCTTTCAATGTACAACCCTAGCTATTAAAATAGTACAGTAATACAATTTTATAGTGTGTGTGTATATGTATATATGTTTGTATTATTATTATCATTATTGTTATTGCTATTATCATTATCATTATCATGATTATTATTAATGCTTAGCGGTATTTCGCCCATCGCTCCGATGTGGGTTCAAATTCCGCCGAGGTCGACTTTGCCTTTCATTGTTTGGGTTCGATAAAAGAAATACCGGTTCAACA
>NC_043012.1:36867861-36870361 GCF_006345805.1 Octopus sinensis
TTTACTTCGCCGCAATTCATTAATGGCGAACGAAGGAAAAAGCGAAGAATGAAGAATAAAGATTTTCTTCAGCAACTCAAGTGATTATATCTTGATGAGGTAGACACTAAAATTTTCAGTAACACTTGGTATTCTGTAAGAGAATCGGCAAGAAGTTAAAAAAAAAACAAAAAAAAAAGAAAGAAAGAAAGAAAGAGTACAACTACTTAGAGGTGAAATGTTGTTAAAATATCTCGAACGATTCTGTGTTTGAAAGTCGACAATTTTTAGGGGTTGAAGGTAGGTGGTGCAGATTGATGATGTAGGTTACAATGGTAATGATGATGATGATGATAAGGAGGTAGCAGAGGAAGAGGAGAACGATTGTTCTGATACAACCTACGAATCTATGGCTTTCCTTCATACGCAGACATACCTTGTCGATGTAATCTATGCTTTTAGTGCCTGTCTATTGTTCTACATTTTGGGAATGTTACAAAACAAAAGGAGAAGAGCTCATGAGACTCAGAATATATGTGATGCGAAGTCAGATACAACACCACGAGGTATCATTTAAAAATATTGTCTCCCTTAAAAATATGTGTTTTGGGCTTGGTCGGAAAGGTGTTCTTTTTCATTTCATGAATCAATTTTAAGGAAGAATTTCTTTCAAAATTGGTCTAATGAAGTAAATCTAAAGGAAAATGGACCTTTTTCAAACGTCTGCACTCCGATATGTCAAGGTAAATATAGCCTGTAAATAAAAGGAAATAGGGGGGAAGATTTCGTTCAGAAATAAAGTTTTCAGGCTTTAGATAATAACTGAAAACAGTTCATGTGTTTGTTTGAAGACCGAGCTAAATTTGACATTCCGTTTTCACTGAAAATAGAATGTTTTTAACACCAAAGTTTATCAAATATTTGAACCTGAAGTCACTATTTTTGTAAAATGATTTTTCTCTTTTTTCTTTTTGTAATTGAGATCCGGAGTTTGTTCCTCCAAATATGGCAATGTTTATTTTTAACTACCAAATAAAAAATTTTAAATATAAAAATAAAAATACCACGAAATAAATGAAAAAGAAACAAAATCCCTTTTTATGTTCTATTTATAAAACCACCAAAAATAGTTTATGGAGAATCTATGAAAGCAGAACCGGTATTTTGCGAACTGAAGCTGAAATCGAAGACTTGAAGATTTGTGGAATTCAGTCACAATAAAATAGGCGCCATAACCCTTGAACAGTGTTTGTTTCTCAGCCGAAACAGTTTATTTATAAAACACAAAACCTTTCGTAGGAATAAACCAAAATTTACATTTATATTCGATTTCCATTCCACTTTTATTCATCTAAAGATATTGAAAAAAAGGTGGGTGGGGAAAGAAGCTATATGAAGGAAATATATTATTTCCTTCGTGACTGAAATTTTAATGAAAGTGTTTTTGAAATGGAGGGAAAAAATGGATTATTAAAAAGTTCATTGATTACCCGTTAATATTTAGGAATCATTTATTTATTTAAAGGTAAATATTTTGCAAAAGTAAAGAGATTCATGGCCTTTTAACCAAATATCCGTTTCTTGATATCAAATGTACATATTTCGTGGAACATTCCAAAGTAGTGTTGTTCTATGATTATTAAATGTAAGATATTGTGGAAATATTGGTCGAGTGGAAATAAAAGAGTGGACTTCGAGGTGGAAATCGGTTAAATATTTGTCCTAAATCATTTTTTGGTAAAAAGAATTATTGGATTTTGGTCATTTAAAAAAGAATGAAAAGGCTTAAAAAAGAATAAATATTAAATTGAAATATGCCACTCAAAAGATATATTGAAATTTTAATCCAAGATTTAGTAGTCATGGACGAGAGGAGACCATGACGTTAAACATCGCTTGATTTCAGGGATAGAAAGTTTTATATAGTATTAAAGCTTCAACAATGTGGACCTACCTCTCCCAGGGAAATCCAACTGAGAACGTAGACGTTAAATTTACATAAATTTGCATAACAATAATATTTCAAACTGCCGAAAAAATTTTGAACGTTGTACATTTTATAAATCTATGCGGTCATTTATGTGCAAATATTGGAGAGAAAAAAAATGAAAATAAAAACGCAAATTCATACCTGAACTCTAATTTTTTTTTCTCATTGATCCACTCATGTAAGACTCTCTCTCTTCATCTGTTTATCTAACAGATCATCTATCTCTTGTTTACTAAGCCATCCATCAATCCGTCCATCCACCCACCCATCCATCCATCCATTTATTCTTGTCATTCCTCACTCTGCTCATTAACCAATCAATCCCTTTCCCCCCACACTCATCACCCCACCCACCCTTTTTCTGTTCAGTTATACTTACATCCATTACAACGAACCGATCTGTTTTAATGCTCTCCGCCTCCGTTTCCACCTCCCCCCAAACTTTCAGCGGCTTTCTTGAGAACCGTATGAAGTAAAATTATAAAAAAAAAAAAATAACAAAAGCCCAACAAAAAATTGTATTTCCTCAAG
>NC_043012.1:36877861-36892861 GCF_006345805.1 Octopus sinensis
CCAAGAACCCTCCTAGGTATTCTAGATGTCCCTAAAAAACACTGTTTTCTGGAGCTGTACTAAACTGGGTTTCATGCCTATTTCCTCTATCCGTCTGTTCAGATCTTTAGGGATAGTTCCCAATGGATCTGAACAGATGGATAGAGGAAATAGGCATAAAACCCAGTTTAGTACAATCACAGAAAACATTGTTATTAGGGACATCTAGGATACTTAGGAGGGTTCTTGGCATCTAGGGTTACTTGTTGTAGCCCGATAGGGTAATAATAATAATAATAATAATAACAGTGATCCGTTGTGTTCAAAGGAAGATGTTAAGTACGGCTACAGAATGAAATCTATGTTCCGAATGACTAGTGAACCAAGTTGTTTACTGACAAAATATATATATATATATATATAGGCCAGCTTCCCTTTATATGGTACCACAAACGGTGTACATGGCTATTCTAGGGAATTGTATTCTTCATTGGGATATTGATGCTTTGCGTTTGTAGAAAGGTGAAGGGAGTTAATTTTAGCGTCAGTCTACATTAAATATGTGTGTATAGATTTGAATTTATGTGTATATTTGTATACACCTATGTATGTGTGTCCATGTACGTGTGCATGTATGCGTATGTGTGTGTGAGTGTGCATATACATGTGACCGTGTTAATCTATTCTTGTCTTGTGGATCAGTAGACATCTTTAAATTGGTCATACTTGTGAAACATTTCTTTAAATTAACGAAACATCATCAGGTCTATATTGATTGTTGAGACTGAGAAATGTCACCTTAAAAACATACCAAAGTCTGCTTGAACACTAAATACCAGTCAGTGTACAATATCTGACTGGGCTCTATATGAAGTCGTAACCGACGGGTGTCAGTCGTCTGCATATTAATGGCCGCTACTGGGTAGATGTGTTAGTAATCTTTTCTTTTTAGGGTGTTGCCAGCAATCAGTGCGGTGTTGATACAGACAAAAGCGGTAGACATTTAGGGAATGGGTTGCAGGCAAGAAGTAAAAAGTGCAATGAAGAATAAATTTTTTTTTGTTTAAAAAAGCTAATCAACAGGGTGTCTGCTGTGTTCGAGAAATTGGAAAAAAAAGGGAAAAGAATCTTATTTCTAAAGCAAGTGTACAATGTATTCTTCATAGACAATTCTTGTTGAGGCAAAAAAGAAGCAACAGAATTATAGAATTTCAGTAAAATGACAATATGACAAAAGTCAAAGCTACAAGATAAGAAGAAGAAAAAAAAGAAAGAAAGAAGAAAATTCTCAATTTGCAACTCGGTTTTTTTAAAGATAATTTTTTCCCTCAATCTTTGGTCGTCTATATTCCATAATACTTCACCAGAGGACCGATTTCCTCATGCAATTGGCATATATTCACAGATGTTTCTGCAGCATATTTTTTTTTGTCTCCAAAGGATATCTGTATTTTTCCATTTTCGTTTCCGTTTTGTGTATTTTTTTTTAGTTTCGAAGTAGAATTCCGTTGAAGATATCGAACCCACATCTTCGGTGTTCCATTTGAAAAGTTCTGTCTGTTGTAAATATCCATACCTTCGACTCTATGAATACAATTTCGTCCTCTAGAGACTGGATGGTATGTAATGTCTAGAGAATTATGGAACATAATATATATATATATAGGTGTATATATATATATATACACACAAATATATATATATAGGTATATATATATATCTATATATATATATATATATATATATATATATATATATATATATATATATATATATATATATATATATATATAGGTATATACGTATATGTATGTATGTTTATGCATATATGTATGTATTTTTGTGCTTATGTGAGTATATATATCCATACATATATACAGACCGGGAACGAGAAACTCCGAGTAGCGATTCACGCAAACTCAGCTTCAAATAAATTTATATGTATGTATACATACATATACATACATATATATATATTTATATATATATATTTATGTATATATATATATCTTTATGTATATATGTGTATGTGTGTGTGTGTGTGTGTGTGTGTGTGTGTGTGTGTGTGTATGAATGTATGTATATGCATGTAAGTGTCTATGTATATAGGCTTTATATGCTTAGATATATATATATATATATATTATATATATATATATATATATATATTATATATATACATATTGTCTATTTGGTTGGATATTTATGTATGCTTCCTACTGTATGTATGTGTGTACGTATTTATGCGTGTATGTACGTGTGTACGTGTGTGTGTGTGTGTGTGTGTGTGTGTGTGTATGTAAGTAAACTGTTTGTTGTTGAAAGTTTGTTAGACAGACACAGACAGACGTACAAACAGACAGACAGACAAATAATTAGATAAATAGATAAGTAGTCAAGTAGATAGAATGATAGATAGACATGGATAAATAGAAAGATAAATAGATAGATAGGTAGTTAGAGAGAGATAAAAAAGACCGATAGATAATTACAGCTATTGTTATGAAATGAAAACAGTAAAACAACGAGTACAAAAAAATTCTTCTTCTGTAAAGATCAAATTCCATTCTGATTGGCGGAAATGGTAAAAGAATCCAGTAAGTCGGTAAAAAAAAAATAAAAAAAGACTTTTTTGTTCTTTTTTTTTGTTTCCAAAATGGAAATCAACAGTTAGTTGATTCGAAATATATCCATTAGTTTTTAAATTTTATATCTTTCTTTTGTTTTGTTAATCTTTTTATCTTCTTCCCTCCTCACGATTCATTCAGCAAGTTCAGTAATTATATGCACAAGTTCATTAGTTTTGCTTAGCATTATCATTATTATTATTATTATTATTATTATTATTATCATTATTATTAATATTATTATTAA
This sequence comes from Octopus sinensis, assembly GCF_006345805.1. NCBI lineage: Eukaryota > Metazoa > Mollusca > Cephalopoda > Octopoda > Octopodidae > Octopus > Octopus sinensis. The sequence goes on from NC_043012.1 coordinate 36,880,715, forward strand.
TATTATTATCGTCATTATTATAATTATTATTGTATTTTTTCTCTGCTTTTGTTTCTCGTATGCATATAGAAATTCTGAACGCATTTAACATAGAAAGTGTCTGAAAGTTTCATTAATTGTCCGATATACGTTATATATATATATATATAAAGGTGAAAAACCGTGAAAAATATCTTATGTGCATAGATTATACATAACTAGTTCCGCATTCAATAAATCTAACTTCCGGGCGAGAAAGACGGCCAAAACAATTGTCATGTGACTGCCTTGAACTGTATGACTGTGTTGTCCAGTTCTACAGTTGTTATTGGAATCGGAGCAGGTCTGGGTTAGGGCGCAAGGATTATAGACTTGGTTGTGGGAGGGAAGGAGTAATAATGGGGTGTTTGTCCTCGCCCCATTCTTTTTTTAGGCGGGCAAATTGGGGACATTGAATCACTGATTTTTTAAAAAAATCATTTGTTTGTTTTGTTTTATTGGTATTTTTCTTATTTTATTTATAAGTCAATTTGTGGAGCTATAGCACTTCATGCCACTCCTTCAGGTCCAATCACACGCAAAGAAATAAAAATAAATAAATAATTGTTAAAAGAGAAATCGGGGTGTAAAATGTGTTTGTTTCGTTTCTCCCCCCCCCCCTTCACAAACACAAACACTTCCCAGTGTCTCAGTTCTGGATTCTTGGTGCAGTAAGCCAACTTCCTGTACTCACTGATAGAGTCCACTAAAAGTCACACACACACACAAACACACACTCATACACACACACAGTTATATATATATAGATATACATACATATATATATATATGTATATATATCTTCACACAAACTATAGTATGCCATTCGTAGCGGCGCTTGCTATCAAACACGCGTGGCATACGTATTTCTCTATCATCAGATCACTACTTCAAATGTAAGCGAGTATTGATACGATGGGTTTATTAGGTTTATACCATAAATATTATTATGATTATTAGATTTATATCATAAATATTATTATGATTATAATTACTGATAATTATTAGTAAACAGATTATTAATATTATCGTTATTATTACCTGATAAAATTTGTTTTTGTTGGTTTTCTGATAGAACAAGTCTGTTGAGAGACAAAGGACGGCAAACTCTCCGATCTGTTAGGAAAAATTCTTGCAGTTAAAAAAATCTACATATTTGGATTAGTGTTGAATTTAAAGATGATTAATACATTGAAAAAATCTATAAATTCTGAATTTATAATAGTTATAAAATGTAGATTATCGAATAAAACTGGATTAGTGCTATTAATGACGTCAATCATTAATAATATATTCTTTAATTCTTGACCTTTTTTTTCACTTTCAAAATCAATTTTTTTCTCGTAATCATGAAATAGATTCGAAATGATGAACCTTCAACAAAAACATTGAAATAAAGGCAAGATTAAAAAAATTTTTTTTGGCTTGTTTCTGTTTTTCATAGAATTATTTAAGAATCAATAAAATTTCTACATTCTGTAGATATTATATTAATAAAATGTTTCAAAGAAATCTTCAGCTACCAGGAAACTAAGCCGTCTTTGTCTCTCATTGAGAAAGTGTATATGAGCTCAAATAGAAATCAAGTGATTGATATCGGCAGTTAATCATTTATTGGCGGTCTTCTAATCGAGTGTTTTCCCCCCATGGAACGCTATATAATTCTTATTCGCAGATTCACTTATTATTTTCGCTATTGTTGTTGTTATTATTATCATTATTATTAGTAGTATTATTTTACCTGAACACTAGTTTCAGTTTTTAAAATAGTTGACTGTAATTTTTTCATCTCTGTAATATTAATTACATCGATATTTATTTAAAAAAAAACAATAACCATAACAATAATAATAATACTAACAACAACAATAGTAGTATTAGTAGTAGTAGTAGTACTAGTGACAATAACACTGATATTAATTATGAAAAAAGTTCCCCGTCTTTGTTTTTCCTTATTTAAGAAATAAAGTTTATGATAAAAACAAATGACTTAGTTAAGTTCCAGGAATCGGGAAAAAACACAATTTTTTAAATAAAGGTTGGTCTTTGCATGAATCCTTAGAAGTTGATTAACGAAACATATTAGATTACCAAATAATTAACCTGGGAAAAAAAGATCACGAAAGATTCTTGTTACTTAAATCGCTGTCTTAGACGCTTTATTAGCTTTCCATTAAACAGAGCCGTCATAGTCCCCACTCCACCCAGGATACACAGCTTTCTGCTGCTTCGGAACGAACCAAACCCAATGCCATCACCAAAAACTGCATTGAAACAATACAGGGCTCTCGGTGGAGTTTTCTAGGGAAAAACCCAAATAAATAAATAATAAAATAAATAAAAACTCCACTAAAATATCAAACGTTTATTCCAAATTAGAACTGGAATGATGTGAATGATAAAATGATTTGGTTTGGTTCGATTATAATAAATTTATTCTGATTGGTTATATTCAATCGATAGTTTCATTTGCTTCGTTTAGTTCGATTCGATATGATAATTTCCTTCTCATTGGTAACGTTCGTCCAATGGTTTTCATTTGAGTAAAATGTTTTTTTTTCCTCTAGCCTTTAAATGATTCAAGACATTTCGTCCTTCACACCATCAATACTTTCGTTAAAATACAATAAATAATGATGATGATGATGATGATGATGTCGATGATGATGATGAAGAAAAAAAACAACAGAACAATGAAAACTAAAAACAGAATGACAAAGAGTACCATTAAGTCGGTTGACTCTAGCTGGAAATATTGTCTGTGATAGAAAGATATATGGATGGAACAAAAGTGAAGATCAGTTGCTGTAGCAAAGGAGTGCTCCAATGGAATTTAGTATTGCGTGGCTTGATTTATGCTAGCAATATCTCTATATATGGCATTGAAGGAAGGTAGATGATGTATAAACTGCAGTACAGTTTCAAAGTCAAAATGGCGTCAGAGTAGATTTATTGCAAGATAATAAATGTCTTCTCTTGTGGTGATATTGATACGCTTGTGTTTCTATCAACCTATTTTGCTTTTTAGATGAAGCAGCAGATAGCCATAATATATATATATATATATATATATATATATATATATATATATATATATAATATATATATATATATATATATATATATATATATATATATATATATATATACATATATATATATATGTATATATATATATACATATATATATATATATGTATATGTATATGTATATATATATGTATGTATATATATATATACATACATACATATATATATCTTTATATATGTATATGTGTGTATATGTGTGTGTTTGTAAGTGTATATATGTAATCTATAATACATATGTATATAATATATATATATATATATATATATATATATATATATATATATATATATAAATATATATATATATATATATTCTGAAATATATATGATTACATACACACACACATATGTGTGTGTATGTATATATATATGTATATGTGTGTATATGTGTGTGTATACACACGCATATGTGTGTATTTATATATGTATGTGTTTATATATATATATGTATGCATATATATATATATTATATATATATATATATATGTATGTGTATTTCTGTGTAAGTCGACTGGGTGTGTATGTAAGTGCGAATATGCATGTGTGTGTATTTATGTGTGAGTGGGTATGTATAGATTTATTGAGAAGCGACAGCATGGCAACTCATGCCTATAATGAATGTGTGGACTAGCAACTCACGTTTATGGTGAAGCAAAGAACCAGCAACTCACGTTTATGGTAAGGCAACGGACTAGCAACTCATATTTATGGTAAGGCAACAGACTAGAAACTCATGTTTATGGTAAGGCAACGAACTGGCGATTCTTGATTCAAGAAAGAAAGATTGGCTTTTGAGGTTTCTAGTTAAGCAAAGGGGTTTAGCAAATGATGATAACGTCAGTGCAACGAATATATTCTCTAAAAAATGATGGATAAATTGCAAAGCTAGCAATGGTGTATAAATACGTAAGAAAAATAAACGTTTATTATTAACTTGCGATCCAGCTTCATTGTATATACAACAAAGGAACGAAACGAAAGCAACATTTTGTAGTAACAAGGTTTTTTTTCTTTCTTTTTAGAAAAAATGCTTTGTAAGCAAATATATTGTAATGCGTTTACAGATTGGCATTTGGGCAATCTGACAATTTGGCGATCTGGCAATCTGGTAATTTGACAATCTGGCAATTTTTGCAACTGTGGTTTTTTAGATGGCAACTACTGTATGTTTCACTGAATTGTTTATAGGTGCACTGGTAACATATGCGTGTAAATATATACAGATAAATGTACATACATAGATACATACATATATATATGTATATGTATAATATATATATATTATATATATATGTGTGCATATGTATATGTATATGTATATATGCATGTACATATATACATGTATACATAAACATATGCATATATATGTATGTATGTGTAAGTATGTGTGTATGCTATAATATATGCATATACGATCATATAGTCATAATACAATGGCATAGATTTCTATATGTTTATGAGAGAAACGTGGGTAATAGCTTACTTTAAGCCAAAAGTATTGTTTTGATTTTCTTCGTGTTAACTCTTTGCTTAATATTAACAACAGCAACACCACCAACAACATCAATACCAACAACGAAAGCAAAGTATTGAATCTTATATTAACCAGAACAGCCTAAAGGTTTACAAGTTATAAACAAACAGTAATTACAATGGTGGTATTAAGGATAGTTCCATGTGCTACGTTTTAATAATATGTACACTGCTACGAGCTACTAACATCAACACAGTCGCCATTTTCGATGAAACTCTTCGTATTTAGTCTTTTGTTTTGAATAAGAGAAACGTCACACAAGACACGATATTTTCTTTATTTTGTTTTCACTAAACATATACAGATTTTTGTTTGATTTTATTTCATTTTATTTTATTTTATTTAGTTATTATTGGGATTATATATTTCGTTATTTGGTTTGTTTTGAAGAATACAAGAAACGGTTTTGGACAACAGAAGTGTTTCGTATTTCGTTTGTCCACGTCCATCTTTTGAATTCTTCAATAAATTAATAAATTCCTTTCAATTATTTATGTTTATCAGGCAAACTTATCATAAGTATTTGTGTGTGTGTGTGTATGTATGTATATATATATATGTGTGTGTGTGTGTGAGTGTGTATGCAAATACAAATACACACACACACATATATATATATATATATATTTGCGTATGTATACATGCATATTGTGTGTATACACATACATGAGTATATGTGTGTGTGTGTGTGTGTACAGATATTCATGTGTGTTTGTGTGTGAGTGTATCATTTTGTGACATGTGTGTGTATAGATATGTATGTATTTATCTACATGTTTGTACGAGTGTTTGTATATGTGAATATATATGTATGAATGCATGTATGTGCGCGTGTGTGTGTGTGTGTGTGTGTGTGTGTGTCTGCGTGCGTGCGTGTGCGTGTGTGTGTGTGTGTTTATGTGTGTGTATATCTGTGCATGCGCATGTTTGCTTGCTTTAAACATAATTCTCGAAGGGAGCACATGGAGTAAAAATATTCGACATTGTGCAGTACGGGAGTCAAAGAGATCGACGGTTCGCTTTCTAGCTTCCGCGGGAATTCCTTGTCTCCAGTAAGCTAAATGGGGTGCAGATGCTACCAAACGCTACGACTGCACAGGCAACAATTGCAGCAGTCCTCAACCAATGCAACAAGCAACCTGCTATCTTGTGCATATGACGGTAAAGGTCTGTTGCTCTACGTGGTCGAAGCTATCCAATACCCTGACATCTACAGATCACGTGGTCAATGTGACCACGTCTTTATAACGTACACACGTAGACAACACATACACCTATTCCTTCTTATTATATATTTAGTATATAGTCTGCATGTGTGCGTGGTGTGAATATGTATGTGTGTATATATATATATATATAGATATACATATATAAATATATAATATATATCATATATATATAACTCTATAAAACTCTTGTCCATATCTAGATATATACCATTTCTATATCACATATGGCATGATGTCTTTTACTTTTTATCACATACTGTACTGCATGTATACTGAATTGTATCTAACTATATATACAATAAAGTATATATACTATGAAGTATGTACGTATTTATTTATTTATTTATTTAGTTATTTCTTAACGATTCTCTTGTCCCTGTCTTATGCGTTCTCATGAAAATTCTAGTTGTGATATTAATATATATACAACCAATGCGTTGAGTGTCATATTATACACCCACCACAGATGCCATCTAAGCACACAGTAATTATACATACATTCATGCATATACTACGTATACACACGCACACACACATACACATATATATATATGTATGTGTGTGTGTGTGTGTGTGTATATATATATATATACATGAATATGTATGTATGTATACAGTATACGCATATAGTGTGTGAACGAATGTATATTGGACACCAGAATTATCTTGCCAGATTAATGGGTGCATACTAAGCAAAAAAAAAAAAAACAGACAAAAACAAATACATATAAGTTAAAATGTTCAAAATGCGATGAGTAACATGATGATGATGATGACGATGATAATCATGATGATGATGATGATGATGATGATGATGATAATGATGATGACGATGATGACGATGAGGATGACGATGATGATGAATAATAGTGATGTTGCTGAATTTTGGCAATAAGAGGTAGGAAAGTCGTTAATGTTTGCCTGTGTGTCGCCGTCTGGCTAATAAGGAAATAATAACAACAATAATAATGATGATGATGATGATGATGATGATGATGATGATGATAATAGTAATAATAATACTACTAATAATAGTGTTATTATTATTATTATTATTATTATTATTATTATTATTATTATTATTATTATTATTATTATTATTTCTTATTATATCCTGCTATTACTTTCTGGTGATTTTTGAGCATTTCCTCTATACTGGTGATTGTGGTACGTATTTGTTGTCTGTGATGTGATATGTGTGGATGCTGGGTAGACTATATGTTGAGTTATGTTGTTCTATGGTGATTCTGTTTTCTATATTAAAATGTGGTCAGTTGTGCTAAATATGTGGTGGGTCATTGATGTTATGCGTTGTAGTGCCGGGTATTGATCGTATAGAACTTATGTTGTGTGTCTAATGTCGTGTAGTTCTAATGTCGTGTTGGATATGTACAATGTTAGTAGTGCTATTTGTTTGCAGCGTGATTGTATTAAGTATACGTTGGGTTATGTAGTTCTATGGTGATTCCGTTCATATGTTTTGGTTACATTATGCTGTTGTGTTGTTTGTTTGTTGTGCAGAATAACTCTTGTGTGAATTATATTATTCCTTTGGCTGATAATTGTTGCACGTATTTGTTGTGTGTGATGTGATATGAGTTTCCATATCGAGTGGTGCTTCTAAGAAACTCTGTTGCGTTAGTCTCGTTATATTAATGGCTGGCAAATGTATAGAATTTAAATTGTATACATAGATACACACAAACGTTAACGTTACAAGTGTACGTGATGTCTTATATTGTTGAGCATTGATTGTATTGGTTATGTTATATTGTTTTGTGGCGATTCGGTTGTGTATGCGTTGTCTGAGTTATTTCACTGGGTGAGTTTTACATAACGGGTATTATTGAGTTTTACTTGCTCTTAATATTATTATTATTATTATTATTATTATTATTATTATTATTATTATTATTATTATTATTATTATTATTATTATTATTATTATTGTGTTGTTGCTTTTGTTGTGGATTTTGTTTCTATTTTTGTTGTTCTTATTTCTTTGAGCCCGTTGTATTGAAAGTAAGTTTCACTGAGATTCGAAACTTCTGTCTTGACAGCACGTGTTCAAATCTTGCCGGATGGTAATTCTCTTTTTATATTTCATCGCTTTAGAGCAAAAATAATTTAAAGACAAGTACCAGTCACGTACTGGGACTGATGTTTCAATCGACCACTATGACACTCTTCTCTCCACTCTAGTCCTCCCCTCCCTCTTCTCCATTTACATCATCATCATCATCACCATCCTCATCATCGTCGTCGTCATCATCATCATCATCATCATCATCATCACTGTCAACATCATCGTTTTTACCTCAATAGCTATGACCACTACCACTTCTCTCTACATTTCCTCATGCTCTACCCTTATCGTTTCCTTATCGTGTTTACCACCACAACCTTCACCTTCACTATCAACACCATCACCCCCCCATCATCACCACCCTTATCATCATCATTAATATGTAGCATATCTCACATGTCGCTTGACCCTTAGAGAGAGAGACGACTCCACAGTTCTTGCACCTTTTGTTTTGGTAAACGTGTTGGTGGCAGAAACCGTGATCAGTCTTTCTGTTCTTCTTTGATGGAAACTTGCGCTAACCACGCGGCATCCACCATCCAACGATGATAATAACAATTATAATGATTTCAAATTTTGGCACAAGGCCAGTAATTTAGGGAGAGGGGGAGGGGGAAGTCGATTACGTCGACCCCCCAGTACTCAAGTGGTGCTTAATTCATCGACCGCAAAACGATGGGAGGCAAAGTCGACCTTGGCGGAACTTGAACTCAGAACGTGGAACCGGGCGAAATGCTGCTAAGCATTTTGCCCGGCGTGCTAACGATTCTGCCGGCTCGGCCGCCTTGATGATGATAATAATAATAATAATATAATAATAATAATAATAATAATAATAATAAAAATAATAATAATAAAAATAATAATATTAATATTAAGGAAGTAATTATATTTAGTCAAATGAGATAAGGGAGATGAGAGAAGGAGAGGGTGATGTGAGACAGTGAGAGGGGAAGAGAGTGGCAGGAGTAGGGACGCTGAGAGAGAGAGGGGGTGAGGGAAATAGAAAGTGAGAAAGTGAAAGGGAGTGAGAAAGAGAGAGGGAGTAAGAAAGACAGAGAGGGAGAGAGAGAGGGGTTGGTAGTGGAGAGATATGAGAATATTAAGGGAGATGTAGGGAGAGTAGGAAAGAGAACTGCTCTGACGTCAAACTTGGAAATGTGTTCTTCTGATCATGTGATGTTATCTCCCCAGTTCTGATAAACACAACAACAACAACAACAACAACAATTACAAAAAAAACAACAACATGAATAATAATAATAATAATATTAATAATAATATGACGAGCGTCGACAAGAAATATTTTCGATCACTCTACGGTTTTGATAAAGATGCAGCATGTGTGTGTGTGTGTGTGTGTGTGTGTGTGTTAGGACTTCTGTCTACATACATACATACATACATATATATGTGTGTGTGTGTGTGTGTGTGTGTGTATATATGTATATGTATGTGTGTATATGTGTGCGTGTATATGTATGCATATATATATATATGTATGTATGTATATACATGTATCTACATGCATATACGCATACATGCATATATACATTCATGCATGTCTGCATGTATATATACAAAATTGCACTGACATACACACACACACACATGTATACGCGTATGTTTGCACTGCATTTATATGAGCATGTGCATGCATATATATATATGTATGTGTGTATATATACATACATACATAGAGCTGTACATGTATATATATATATATATATATATATGTGTGTGTACATGTGTGTATATGTTTATGAATGTATGCATGTGTGTATGTATGTATATGTATGTCTTCCTGTTGAGAAATTCGAAAGATAAAGCCAGGAAAACATAGAAAAAATAACACACACACACACACACACACACACACACACACACAAGTATGTTTTTATGTATGCATGAATACATGCATGCATGCATGAATGCATCCATCCATCCATCCATCTATCCATCATCTCTCTCTCTCTCTCTCTCTATCTATCTATCTATCTATCTATCTATCTATCTATCTATCTATCTATCTATCTATTTGTTTGGTAGAATAAACATGAACTTATCCCCCTTTTATAGTTTATTTTTCGTCGGCAGAAAGTTATGAAAGTGACTCGAAAGAGCAAGAGTTTCGTGCCTGGCACTTACCGATTTCCTAAGTGCCTTACGCACAATTCTCATCCTACTCAAGTCACTTTTGTAACTTTCTGCCGATTGAAAACAAAACCCAACCAGCGATCTACATACATACAGTACAATGAAGTACATATATACATTCGTACGTACGTATGTATGTATATATGCATGAGAGAGAGGGGGGGAGAGATCATAGGTCAAAACAAGCTGTTTGACATGTAGTTGAGCATGTGACAAAATGGCGGTAAATCGGTCGAGCGTCGGTTAGAATGCTTTGTGCTGTTCGATTCACTTCTGTGAGTTTTTGGTTCAAATCCCGACATCAACAGCTTGGCCGGTCCTGCTTTCCAGATCGATAAATAAAATACAAGTCCATTACAGTCATCAATTTCTCTCTCTCTCTCTCTTTCTCTTTCTCTCCCTGTATTTTTCTTACACTTCACATTTCCCTTTTCTACTTCTCTGTTTTGTACCTGCAATTCACGCGTCCAATCTTGATATACATTTTGTCACACTGGTTCGGTCAATTACAGTGCACCCGGCTATCAATATCGAATAGATTACAAAAACAAACAAAAAACACTGTTTACCACAGTTGAATGCTCATCGTCAATAACCGACGGAGAACCCACCATGTAACAAAACAGTTTGATATGTTTTCTATATTATTATATCACATACTTGTTCGTGCGACTAGAAGTTTTATTATTGTTTTGTCAGAATTCGCCCCTAGCCGAATATATTTAGCGTCTATGTGTCTCCTCTCTAGCCAGAATGGCATGTACTTAAATTAAAGTATTTAAATTAAAGTACGCATTCACTACTGAATTAATTATGATACAGGGACGTAATTATTGAATTAACTCTACATTTATAATTAAGGCTAATCAGTCAGATGTTATGTCAGTAATATCCCCCCCCACCAGCCCATCAATCATCTTAAAAACACGTCATTAGCGTGTATTTGCGATACATTGAGTGTAATGCGCTGACAAGTGTCCCTTTGGTCGAAAAACTTCTCTAGTGATGGTGACCCCACCACCTGTTTTTTTCTCGATCTTTAGGGCATTGATTATAAGACTAACAAAGTGTTGTCCCTCGGTCCTTCTATAGCAGTAGAAGGACGAACAAACTAAAACTTCCCTCATATTTTTTTGATATCTCGTTAAACTTCTTAGTTGTAATATTCAACAAGTAATAACAGTTGAAGTCAGTAGAGTTGTAGCATTCATACAATCCACAGGGTTGCATGCGAAGTCACAAGGTGTCCTCAAGAACCAGTTAACGGATACCACCACCAAGGACAGGTGCCAAATTTTACTGTAGAACCGAAAGACAAAAACTTGTTTACAATTTGTTTACCCTAGAGTCTTTCTTTCTAATATTAACAGATAAAAGTAACACATCACAGAATAAATGTCGTTCTATCTATCTTTCTATCTATCTATCTATCTATCTATCTATCTATCTATCTATCTATCTATCTATCTATCTATCTATCTATCTATCTATCATCTATCTATCTATCTATCTACATACATTCCTATATACTTACACACATACACACACCGCGCTAATATAAACATTGCTGTAGTTGACGTCATCCGTTTCTGTCTTCTCTTCATCCACCATTGGTTTGACGTAGCTGGTGACACCAGCTGATCATTTCTACCAATTTCCATATATATTTATGTCCTCAGCTGACGTCATTGGTTGTGGACCAGAACGTCACTGGGTATTGTTTAATACGTCTGTGTCACCCAGTGTGCTACCAAGTGCCATCAAGTGTTGTATTATATTATTTCTTAACCTATGCTGCTTATTCAATGTCCTGTCTCTTGTAACTCTGTGATGCCTCTTAATGATACCAAATAGTTTAGTTTAACCTCCCTGTGCGGAAATATGACGTCACGATGCCCGCTGTCTTGATGATGTCATTAAATATTGCTGTGAAGGGTAACAACTGTTGTTACGGCCATTTGCTTTATTTCACAAATTTAATGCTTCAATGGCAATCGTTGTTATTGATGAGATCGTCTATCTATCTATCTATC
>NC_043012.1:36909232-36936732 GCF_006345805.1 Octopus sinensis
GGGTAACACATCCCAGCCGAGCTGCAGCAATTTTTGTCTGGTTCCCAAAGCATCAAGTTCAAATTCTGCCGAGGTCGACTTTGCCTTTCATCCTTTCGGGGTCGATAAATTAAGTACCAGTTACGCACTGGGGTCGATGTAATCGACTTAATCCGTTTGTCTGTCCTTGTTTGTCCCCTCTATGTTTAGCCCCTTGTGGGTAGTAAAGAAATATATATTAATTTAGCATTAGAATTCTTCAAGTTGTATAAAAATTGTTTGCATCATTCGAAAGAGAAATAAATTTTGCATAAGGTGTAAAAGATATAAATAATTTGTATGGTGTTAGTAACAAAATATTTTGTAAGAAATAGAACTTTTATCGTCGGTCTTAACTATATTTTCGCAGGTGTATATATCTCAGGTCATCCCATAAGTTCTGTCCGAATTTTGGATAAAGAATCCAAGTGATCAAATGTTATATTTAATTGAAAGTTAATCATCAATGTACTTTCCCTGATTATATATGACTTACTTCCATCTACTTACAAGCTTTTTAATCCCATCAATGTAAAACTCTTTTGGTTTCAAAGCGAAGAACTCTGAAATGCCAGGTTCGACCTCCTCCCGGCTTGCGAAAGTTGTGTATCCCTAATAATTCTGTAAACGATGAAACAAATGGTATCCTGAAGGAGTAAGGTCGGGAGAATAAGTTGGATGAAGAAATTTTTCCAAACCGACCTCTTCGATCTTCTGTGATGTGATCTTTGCAGTGTGGGGTTGCGCATTGTCCTGATGAAACATCACTCGTTTTCGACTCACTAAAGCGGCTCTTTTTTCCTTCAAAGCTTGGTTCAAACGGTCTAATTGCTGACAGTAGACTTGTGCATTGATTGTTGCATTAGGTGGTAACAATATAAAGTGAATTACGCCTTTGCAATCGCACCAGATAGAGAGAAGAACCTTTTTCCCATGAAGTTCCCTTCTCGGTTGTGGTTGAGCATTTTCCCTTTTACCAAGCCACTGTTTACGACGTTTAACATTTCGATAGAAAATCCATTTTTCGTCACAAGTCTATTGAAAAAGGGTGAAATGAGTTTGCGAGAATGGAGAGAAGTGCAGATGTCAACTCGGGATTTGCGGTTGCTTTCGGACAATACATGAGGCACCTATTTTCCAAGTTTAGGAAAGTTTCCACGTTGTTGAAGATGACGATGAACGGTTGTATGGTTTGAAGTAAGCTTTATTGCCAATTCTTCAACTGATAACGCAGGATTTTCCTCAAGTAATGCCTCAAGGAGCTTATCATCAGACTCAACTGGACATCCTATTCGATCTTCATCTTCAATTTTGCAAACGATCTCCTGCAAGTTCTTTCATTCAAGCACTTTCCCATAAACTGAGTGTATGTTTCGAGTCACTTCGGCTGCAGAGTTACCTTTATTATATTCATAAAGAATTATATGTGCCTTAAATGCTCCTTGGATACTTCCATGTTGAAAGGGTTTTAATCAAAGCAATTTTAGGGTATCCACGAAGTCTGGGCACATGGAATAAAATCATAACATAAACAAATAAATATAAGAAATAATAATTTTCATTTTTTACTTTTGTTTAAATTAAATAAAAAAAATACTTTACTTTTCTAAATTTATTTGTTATTTTTTCTACAGATGATCGAATGATGGATCTGTCTAAAGAAGAAAGAATCCCAGATCGAATGATGAATCTGTCTAAAGAAAGAATCGAGATAATATTATTACGTGGACGAAAGGGATGGTCTTATCGCAAAATTAAGGAACAATTTAATCTTCGACACCCTTTTAGGCAACCTATTTATTTTACTGCCGTCAGGAAATTGATTAAGAAATTTAAATAAACAGTCAGTGTTTTGGATAAGGCTTCAGATGAAACGAAAGAGGCTGTCATGGCTAAAGTTTCTGCTAGCCCAAAGAAATCACTTCGTCGGACATCCACGGTGTTAGGTGTTCCAAAACCAACCATCCACAAAATGCTGGTTGAGGAAAAGTTTCATCGATACAACCTACAGATATTGCATCACTTAAATGAAGACGACCCTGATAGACGAATGTAGACGTGAGAATGGTTTTCAGATAAATTGGATGAAAATATCAATTTTACGAAAAACTTTGTTGTTCAGTGACAAAGCTACGTTTTATGTAAATGGTGAGGTCAACAGACAGAATCTTTTATACTGGTCTCGAGGTAATCCACATTGGATGGATCTATCCAAACAGCAAGGCAGCAAAAAGGTGATGGTGTGGTGTGGTTTTTGGAAAGCTCATGTTCTAGAACCCTTCTTCATTGAACATGTAACGGATGAGACTTATGTAAACATATTGAGAGACAAATTAATATCTCAAATTGAGCGCCTAGGCGAGGACCTTCCGAATTGGATTCAGCAGGATGGGGCCCCTACCCATTTTGCCACAACTGTTAGAGATTGGTTTAATGACACTTTTCCTCACTGGATTGGACGAAGGGCTCATGTGGAAAGGTCCCGTCGTTCACCAGACCTTTCTCCCTTTGATTTCTTTTTCTGGGGTATGTTGAAAGAGAAAGATTGCAATAAAGATTACAGATTTAAAACACATGAGAGAACGCATTACCAGTCAGTGTGCTGAAATTGATGGCAATGTAGACTTGTTTAATCAAGTTCACCTGAATTTTGCAAGGCGCATCAAGTTATGCATTGAAAAATGATGGAAATCACTTTGAAAATATTATTTATTAACATTATAATTAAATGAAATTAGTTTGGTTTAAAAGTATGTGTTAATCCCCATGTACGCAGACTTTGTGGACATCCTCTATTATTTTGTAAAATAATATTGAATTAATTTAAACGTACACAAATGCATAAAAATTATTTTTAATTGAATTAGACATTTGAAGATACTATCAATTTTCATTTAAATCTAAAAAAAAAAGGTAAAAGTGGACAGAACTGATTGAATGACTTGATATATATATATATATATATATAATCTATGATATTCTAGTAGGTTTCAAGTTTATAACACCTTGATATCTCATTGTTATCTCATTTTATATGCCTAAGACGTTTATTTTCTATTCTGGTTTTTATATATTTCTATACATTATATTTGTATCTATAATTTATTTTAAGCCGAAACATAATACGATCCTTGTACAAACGAAAGAACAAGAATGTCTTCTAGAACTTTTATCTTCCACCGGTGTTTGTAATCGATGGTGACATGTGCGATGATTTTGCGACTATCTTATATTTTACAGAGAAATTGGAAGCCCCGAATGTAAGCCACCACTTTATGCATAATACGATATTTATAGTTCTCTATTTCTAACTCAAATTCTGTCCTCAATAATTATATATCTCTGTTTATAAATGTAATTCTTTTTCTTCTCGTTCAGTTTATAACTATAACACGCATTCTTGTTTGTCGCTTGACAAAGCTTTTTTTCTTATATTTTACAGAGAAATTGGAAGCCCCGAATGTAAGCCACCACTTTATGCATAATACGATATTTATAGTTCTCTATTTCTAACTCAAATTCTGTCCTCAATAATTATATATCTCTGTTTATAAATGTAATTCTTTTTCTTCTCGTTCAGTTTATAACTATAACACGCATTCTTGTTTGTCGCTTGACAAAGCTTTTTTTCTCCAGCGTTCACCACTTCACCTCGTTAGGGTTAAACAGCCCTTACCGAATATTTCACTGTCCTGTTTTTGTTAGCAGCTTTGACGTTCCACGTATCTCAAATCTTATTTAATTTGCTTTGGGGGAGCAATTGCTTTGACGAAGACTCATCTTGTTGCACTGCTCGCAATGCGAAGTAGGTAAATCTGCCAACAATCGAGGAAGGGTTGTTTTTTTATGCTGCCTTCACGCTATAGTTTCCAATATATAATGGAAATTCTCCCAACCCGACCCGACCCGACCCGACCCAACCCAACCCAACCCAACCGCCAGTGTACAGTCGCCTCAATGTCGCCCAGAGCAAGCTCTGGTCGCCATAGCGTCGACTGTGGGCCTGTGGCTGTGGACAGTCGCCTCAATGTCGCCCAGAGCGAGCCCATCACACTACATGGACCCTAAGTAAGGCATCTGTAAAATTTGAATGAAATTGGTTGTGTAGTTCTCAAGTTTTAGGGAAACAGACAGACACACACACATTCTCAGTTTTATGTACATAGATAATTTACATTAATATGAAAGTATATTAATTATAGTTTACTTTAATTAAAGATTAATTAATAAAGTGTAATGAGATGCCTTCTTTTAAGCAAAGTTGATATTTTATTCTTAATAAGAAGTTGCGTTTTAAGAAGTGTTCAAAGTGATTTCGAAAATTGAATAGATATGTGAGAGCTTTAGGAACTTGTATAAAGAAAAGAGAAAATTCTGAAATCCAGCCTCAATGAGTGTTAGCAATTTAATAGCATTGAAAATATTGCAATCTCAGGAATGGAAATAAACAGATGGATGTAAATTTCGAGCCCAAATAATTTACCTGACTCATTTTAGAGTAAATACTTGCATGGTGAGGGGGCTGCTGTGCTCTCTCTCATTGCTAGAGTTGAAGTCTCATGAGTTTCAAGAGTTATCATAACCAGAGCTACTCGGGGCGAACCACCAATGTAGATAATGAAATTCCCGTATAACTGCACTAGCTTTGTTGAGTTGGCAATTGGGTAAAAGAATCCAATAGAATAAGCTTTATTGAGTTAGATTTTGTGAACTCTGGGCCAGATGTTTCTACCATGTTAGAAGTTTTTAATTTCAAGTTGGTTCAGATTTGGCTTTATCTAGATGGAGTAATTAAAAGTAATATCTAATATTCAAGAGTAATATTTCAATTTACTCATGCGTGGCTATGTGGTAAGAAGGTTGCTTCCCAGCAGCATGGTGCAGCATGGTGCACGGCTCAACCTTGAGAGTGGATTTGGTGGACGAAAGCTGATAGAAGTTGTCAAGTGTGTGTGTGCGTGTATCTGTAAGATTCCCGTCGTATATATATATATATATATATATATATATATATATATATATACTCTCAGGAATGAATCATTGCAAGCAAGTACAGGTGGTGTCCAGGTTATATCTTGATATCGCTTGTGATAACAATACTCAAAATATATAACAGACTGGAATTGTAGGCCCCTCTCTTGCAATTTCGATCAATTGGATCTTGTCCTCCCTCTTGTATAGAAGTGTACGACTGCAGCGAAATTCATTTTTAGACTTTCTTTTATCGAAGGCATTTTAACAAAAATGCTTTCGTAAAGACGGTGAAAATATTGTCAATTTCCCCAGACAGGGACACAATTCTATTTTTAAACAATAACCAAAGGGGGAGGGTTACGGATTACAATTATTTAACAAATGCAACACAACAACGTTTCCCTGACGAGGAACCAACAAACGTGATTACAATAGTCAAACAGTAATAATAACAACAAACCTTTTTAATTTATCCCCATTTATGTGAAACCACTTATTCAAGTTCAAGTCATTGATGCAATTTTATACGAATTGCTAATACACACACACACACACACACACACACACACACACACCACATAATAAGGGTGAAAAATTGAATATTAATTTGATTAATATGAATTGAAAACCAGTGGTGTAGCATATAAGACCATAGCGGATCTTCTTGTAGCAAAATGGATGACCATTGTTAATGGTTCATCCCTTTTATATAATACTTTCACTTTAATAGTTTCAGTATTAAAGTGAAAGTATCTGCATTACAAAAGAGAGATGTTTTTGTTTCACTTTTAACACGTAATACTGAAATAGTTGAGAAGATATGAAATTGCTGTGGGGTCGCCCTAGGGAAAAAGTTTAGATTTTTTGGGCCGATGACACTCCCAGGACCCTAAGTAAGGCATGTGTAAAATTTGAATGAAATTGGTTGTGTAGTTCTCAGGTTTTAGGGAAACACACAGACAGACAGACAGACACACATTCTCAGTTTTATTAGGCGCGTGGCTCAGTGGTTAGAGCGTCGAGCTTACGATCGTGAGGTTGTGAGCTCAAATCCCGGACCGGGCTGCGTGTTGTGTTCTTGAGCAAGACACTTATTTCACGTTGCTCCAGTTCACTCGGCTGTAGAAATGAGTTGCGACGTCACAGGTGCCAAGCTGTATCGGCCCCTTTGCCTTTCCCTTGGACAACATCGGTGACGTGGAGAGGGGAGGCCGGTATGCATGGGCGACTGCTGGTCTTCCATGAAACAACCTTGCCCAGACTTGTGCCTCAGAGAGTAACTCTCTAGGTGCAAACCCATGGTCAGTGTCTGACCGAAGGGGGTCACTATATATATATATATATATATATATATATATATATATATATATATATACATATATATATATATATATATTTATATGCATACGTATACTTATAAATATAAATATACAGCTATATTTATATACATACATATACTTATATATATAAAGCATATATATATATATATGCATATGCATGTGTGTGGGTGTGTGTACATATATATATATATATATATGCGTATGCATGTGTATGGGTGTGTGTACATATATATATATATATACATACATAAACATATATACATGTATATATATATCTTTTTTTGTGTAAATACGCATATTCATATGTTCATATATAGTTATATACATGCATACGTGTATGCATCCATGCATATATACATATACATACATACCTATTTTTACATATATATGTATGTGTATACATGTGCACACATAAATACAGACACACAAGTATGTTTATACAAGGGTGAGAAAGCGAGAGTGGAGGATGAAGATGAGAGAGGGAAAGAGAGAGAGAGTTAGTGTGCGAAAGAGAAAGAGAAAGACAAAGAGAGAGAGAGAGAGAGAGAGAGAGAGAGATAGAGAGAGACGGAAGAGAGTGAGAGAGACATCAAAATGAACAACCGATGATTAAATCGCTGAGTTTTAATTATAATAAGGAGAGCAAAAATAATTGAACGAGTGTTTTCTGAATAGAGAAGGGGAGATAGGTAGAAATAGGGATAGATAGATAGAAATGGAGAGAGAGAGAGAGAGAGAGAGAGAGAGAGAGAAGAGAGAGAGAGAAAAGGAGAAAGAGAGAGAGAGAAAAGGAGATAGAGAGACAGAGAGCGTGGCGGGAAGATTATTGTTGTGTAGAAAATGTATTAATAGCGCAGTAAATAGCAACGAAAGTATTGTTTGCTTTCAAGTAAACATAATTAGGTCGACATATTTACTAAACAGGACCAGATGTAAAGATATCTTCATTTTCTCTTCTCTTGTCGGCTCTCGGCTCTCAAACAGGCTTTTCGCTTAAACCATAACGAAAAAGGAAAGAAATAAGATAAAAGAAAATCATCCAGGATGTTCATTTGTAATAATAATAATAATAATAATAATAATAGTAATAGTAATAGTAATAGTAATAATAATAATAATAATAGTAATAGTAATAATGATAATAATAATAATAATAATAATAATAGTAATAGTAATAATGATAATAATAATAATAATAATAATAGTAATAGTAATAGTAATAGTAATAATAATAATAATAATAGTAATAGTAATAATGATAATAATTATAATAATAATAATAATAATCCTTTCTACTATAGGCATAAGACCTGAAATTTTAGGGGAGGGTACTAGTCGATTACATTAACGCCCCACCCAGTATTTCACTGGTACTTAATTTATCGACCCCGAAAGGATGAAAGAGAAAGTCGACCACGGCGGAATTTCAACCCAGAGCATAAAGACAGACGAAATGCCGCTAAGCATTATGCCTGGTGTGCTAACGACTCTGCCAGCTCACCGCTATATTAATAATAATAATGATAATGATAATAATAATAGTAATAATAATAATAATAATAATAATGATAATGATAATGATAATAATGATAATGATAATAATAATAATGATAATAATAATAATGATGATAATAATGATAATGATAATGATAATAATAATAATGATAATAATAATAATAATAATAATAAATAATAATAATAATAATAATAATGATAATAATGATAATGATAATAATGATAATGATAATGATAATAATAATAATAATAATAATGATAATAATGATAATGATAATGATAATGTAATAATAATAATAATAATAATAATAATAATAATAATAATAATAATAATAATAATAATAAGAAGAAGAAGAAGAAGAAGAAGAAGAAGAGTAAAAACGATAACAATCAACAATGAAAAGAAATTTTCCTGAAACAACAACAACAATAATAACTTCAAAATTTTGGCACAAGGCCAGCAATTTTGGAGGAGGAGTACGTCGATTACATCAACGCCAGTGCTCAGCTGGTCCTTATTTTACCGACCCCAAAATAATGAAAGGCAAAAAATTGCTCACGGCAGAATGTTGAACTCAAAACGTAAAGACGGACGAAATGCCGCCAAGCATTTTATCCGGTGAGCTAACGAGTTATTGTTGTTGGCACCTATGACAACAGGTATTGTTTTAGTCTTGAGGTTCCACATCATGCCAATTTCTATTTTAAGATCTTCATATTTGCTCAGATTTTGGTGGGTCTTGACAGATAATTTATATCGATTGGGACAGTTATATCAATGAGGAGGCATGATTTTTGTCTGATATCCTTCAATATAATGTCTGGCCTATTCGCATCTATCCTTCTGTCAGTTTGAACGGAGAAGTTCCAGAGGAGTGAGATGTTTAACTTATGCTTTGTATTTGTACAAGTTGGCTCGAAGTTTCACCCAGAGTTAGAAGTTCAAGTTGGTGTTATGTCTAGGGTGTCATATATTTGGTTTTGCACAGTGTTCTAGAGAATGTTTATGAAAACAAGAAAATTACAAGTTTGTTTTAAAATTTGGGATTCCATAGACAGTATTTTACGTAGGATATAGGGAGTTCTCATGAGCACTCTCTTTTGAATTTCTGCCGTTTTTGGATTTCCTGGTATTTGAGCTAGGTAGGAATCAGACCCTTTTACTATCATACCTAGTAATAGTTATCAAACAGGTATTGTTTTAGTCTTGAGGTTCCATATCATGCCAATTTCTATTTTAAGATCTTCATATTTGCTCAGATTTTGGTAGGTCTTGACAGATAATTTATATCGATTGGGACAGTTATATCAATGAGGAGGCATGATTTTTGTCTGATATCCTTCAATATAATGTCTGGCCTATTCGTATCTATCCTTCTGTCAGTTTGAACGGAGAAGTTCCAGAGGAGTGAGATGTGGTCATTTTCAAGCACAGGAGATGGTTTGTGTTCCCACCAGTTTTTATCATGGGGCAGGTCCAGGTTTTTGCAAATTACCCAGTGAATATACTGTGCTGCCCTATCATGCCTGTTGAGATACTCTGTAGATGCAAGAAGACTACATATGGGGGCAACATGATCAATGGTTTCATTTTGTTGTTTACATACACATGTGGGGCTACTGCCGTTCTTTAATATGTTGGCCTGGTGGCTCCTAGTACGTAGGCATTGATCTTGAGCTGCTATGATAAACCCTTCTGTTTCTGATTTTAAGCCAGAAGACACTAAACATTGATGGGTAAGAGCTTTGTCAACATCGGCATTATTACCTCTCATTGGGTATTTGCCATTGAGAGGTTTTTCTTGCCATTTGTCAGTAAGACATTTCTAAGGCAGCAGTTTTAGCACGGGTTTTCATACGCTTAGCTTTTTCTGTGCTTGTTTCCAGTACGTCTAATTCTGGGATTTGCTGTATTTGGAATTCACTGAGATATTCTTTTGCCTGTTTTGTTACTGAGTATGAAGCTTTCTTTATTTTTATGCTTTAAGACAAGTTTTAACATCCAATCATCAGAATTTTTCAGGTAGGTCTTAAGGCCAATTGTGGCAATCTTCATTGTTAATTCCTGTTGTAAAAGTCCACGGCTACCCTCTTTTCTTGGCAGGTAAAATCGTTCTATATCTGCCTTAGAGTGGTGCATTCTATGCATTGTCAACAATTTTCGTATCTTTCTGTGTAGATTACATATTTCAGTAATTGACCAGTTAATAATATTGAAACTGAAGTATTGATCGCTTCGATCCTGTTTCTTGCGTTCAGCTCTGTCTTGATTATTTCCCTTACTCTACGACAACATTCTTTTCTGATCTTTCCCTCATCATTGAATGTTTGATTCCATCACCTTCAAATATCTCTTGGTATTTGTAGCTCTCCGCTGGTTTCTAATTCCTTTATGACATTCTGCTGGTCAAGATTAACATTGGATGTTTCTGTCATTTTTCCTTTGATAAAAGTAGCTTTTGCATACATGTAAATGAGATGATTTATATTTTTATCAAACAGTTTATAGCTAGATTGATAATCATTGAATAATTTCGAGAGAGGTTTTAAGGCTAGACAAAAGAGGAGTGGTGATAGAGTCACCTTGGAAAATGGCACATGGAATTCTTACATCTCCAGCATTGAGTGATTCATTGTGACTGTTCAAAGTCAGTGTGGTTCTCTATGATCTCATACTTACAGACAAGAAGTTTCGCAGAGTAGGTGCTATTTTATAAATTTATTATTGAGTGAGAGAACAGTGCATTCCATCAAAGTGACACTGGGGTACAAATATACGAAGAGCAATATACCCATCATGACTACCCGTCTGATAAGGGTACACTAAGCACATGTGCGTAACATGGTCATCTCATATCAAGATAAACAGCACATGACCTTGCAAGTGGGGCCCAGTTAGAATTTTCGTCTGGTCGAGTAACCCATCCCGTTCAAAAGATCCCTGAATAAAGGGATGTTTAAGGATGTTGAACGAAACCTCTATGTTTCTAGAGGTGAATTATCCAAATCCCAAATAATCTCTCTCAACATATGGCTACGATGCTCCCCGTCTACTTCTGCTCGTGATCAGAGATGCACATATCATCAACCACCAAGAGACATGCTCAACTGGTTAAGGTGAAACAACTGACATGCAAATCTGTGGTATTGAGCAGAATATTTGTTGCAGCCCATCTTTTATACCAAGACAAAACAATGCACATGATAACACTTCCAATCAGTTAAGATCAGAAGCCACAAGAGCCACTTATTATTATTATTATTATTATTGAATGAGAGAGCAGTGCATGCCATCAAAGTGACACTGGGGTAAAATATACGAAGCCCAATATACCCATCATGACTACCCGTCTGATAAGGGTACACCAGGCACATGCATCACAACCATATGTGCGCGACATGGTGATCTCATATCAAGATAAACAGCACATGACCTTGCAGGTGGGGACCAGTTAGAATTTTCTTCAGGTTGAGTAGCCCATCCCGCTCAAAAGGTCCCTGAATAAGGGTTGTTTAAGGATGTTGAAAGAACCACCCATGTTTCCAGAGGTGAATTATTCAAACCCCAAAGAATCCCTCTCAACACATGGCTATGATGCTTCCCCACTACTTCTGCTCGTGATCAGAGATGCACATATCGTCAGCCACTAAGGGACATGCTCAACTGGTTAAGGTCAAACAACTGACAAGCAAATCTGTGGTATTGAGCAGAATATTTGTGTAGCCCATCTTTTAGTACCAAGACATAACAATTATTATTATTATTATTATTATTATTATTATTATTATTATTATTATTATTATTATTATTATTATTATTATTATTATCCTAACTTCTCCTAAGATATCTATGTCACGTCTCTTCAGTTCCTTTCCGCAGCTAAGAGACGCAACATTTTCCTCAACACATGCAGCGATGTTCCAAATATTGCTGCCAACTGAATACTTGCTATGAAGTTTGGTATTTGCAGCCTTTGATGTCAGAATATCACATTCTTTGCGATGCACCCAAGTACACCAATGAGTATCACGCTCGATTTTGAGGCTGTGGGTTCGTTTCACTTCCAAATTTAAGTCCTCCTCCTCCTCCTCCTCCTTCTTCTTCTCCTTCTTCTTCTTCTTCTTCTTCTTCTTCTTCTTCTTCTTCTTCTTCTTCTTCTTCTTCTTCTTCTTCTTCTTCTTCTTCTTCTTCTTCTTCTTCTTCTTTATCATCATCATCATCTTCTTCTTCTTCTTCTTCTTCTTCTTCTTCTTCTTCTCCTCCTCCTCCTCCTCCTCGTCGTCGTTGTTGTGTTGTTGTTGCTGTTGTTGTTTTTATTACTCTTTGAACCTGAGAATCAAGATCATTTTCGTTTTGGGCGACATGTTTGACGTCATCCATATATACAACGGAATATCTTATTTCCGTCCTTGTTCTAAGCAAGTTCATAAGCAGGTTTGCATTTGCTCGGTTTCGTAAATCAAAGAAATCGATGCAATCAAGAAAAGCAACAGAGAAAGTAAGATTCCGCATTTTCCCATTTTTTTTTCCCGATAATTCACTTCCTCGCTTTTAGTTCAATTTCCCGCTGTCTCATCGCGGACCCCAAAGGTTCTCAACCACTCCAAAAGCCAATAATGTAATGCATTATCAGATACCTTCTTGTAGTCTCTCCAATCCAACCAATACCTAATTTCTTCTTTCTTAGCTGCTCATCACTTCGTATCATTCTATCGATATAAAACAAATCAACGGCTCCCTTGATTTTCTTATGCAACCTTTTTGCTCTTCTGATAACCGTTTCTCCTGTAAAGAAAAAAGAAAGCTATATAATTCCTCTGCTATGATACCAGTGAGCAATATCTACGGCAATGCTAAGCTCGTAATAGGCCAATAATTACTGACTTTCTCTATTTTCGACCTTCTTTATTAACGCTTTCCTTCTTTTTGTCATCCATATTGGTGATCCATTTTCTACACAAGCGGTAAGAAGGATTTATGTATAACTGAAGAATTATTGGAATTGTGGAATTTTCGAGCCAGAAATCCTGGATATTGTCTGGTCTTGGTTCTTTCCAGTTTCATATCCTTTTAAACATGTTCTACTGATGATGATAACAATAATAATAATAATAATAATAATAATAATAATAATAATAATAATAATAATAATAATAATAATAATAATAATAATAACAACAACAACAAACTATGCTGGATCATAGACATAGCATGCGCAGCTGACAACAAGGTATGCGATAAGGAAGAAAGAAAGTTAGTGAGATATGATAGGTTAGCTCGGGAAGTTAAGCAGTTGTGGTCGATGAAAAAGGTTGTAGCAGTAGTACCAATAATTGTCGGAGCCCTGGGAACAGTGAGCAAAAATCTTGAAGTACGTGGAACAAATAGGGGCTGCAATAAGGGTGGGGTACTTGCAGAAAACAGCGCTGCTTGGAGCCGCTCGAATACTCCGGAAGGTGTCCGAAAAATAAGAGGTGTTTCTTTAGTTCATTGGTAGTGAACAGCTGACACTGTAGTACATCTCCAGTGTTAGAAGCTGTGCAAAGACAATAAGTAATAATAATAATAATAATAATAATAATAATAATAATAATAATATAATAATAATAATATAATAATAATAATACTGAATAATAATAATAATAATAATAATACTGATAATAATAATAATAATAATAATAATAATATAATAATAATAATAATAATAATAATAATAATAATACTGAATAATATAATATAATAATAATAATAATAATAATAATAATAATAATAATAATAATAATAATCAGCACTATTTGGAACTGCACGCATATTGCGTAAATTACTGTCTGTCTGAGTTCCTTGTGACTTGACAGACAATACACATCTCCGGTAGACACAATATCTTCAATCAACAACATGACAATAATGGATACTGTGCGACATCTTAAATAATAATAATAATAATAATAATAATAATAATAATAATAATAATAATAATAATAATAATAATAATAATAATAATGATAATAATAATGGTTTCAAATTTTGCCACAAGGGCAGCCATTTTTAGGGAGGGGATAAGTCGATTACATCAACCCCAGTGTTTCATTGGTACTTAATTTATCGACCCCGAAAGGATGAAAGGCAAAGTCGACCTCGGTAGATTTTATACTCAGAACGTAGCTACGGACGAAATACCACTAAGCATTTCGTCCAGCATGCTAACGATTCTGCCAGCTCCATAATAATAATAATAATAATAATAATAATAATAATAATAATAATAACAGTAGTAGTAGTAGTAGTAGTAGTAGTAGTAGTAGTAGTAGTAGTAGTAGTAGTAGTAGTAATAATAATAATAATGTTTTCAGTCACAAGACAAAGTGTTGTAGATCAGAAATATCATAAAATGAGAAAACAATACCAATTTTAGTTGAAACTGGAAGAGAGTCATAGTAGTAAAAGATGAAAAACATGGTTAGTTACGAGAGGAAATTGAACAAGGAATGGCAGCAAGATCAATGAACCATCGGGAAGAAAGAAGGAATGAGTGTGAAAATAAATTTTACTTCATAGAGGAATAGCATATGAAAGAAGCAGAAAGGAGCTGGCGTCAACTTTTGAATGAGATAAGGAGATTAGGAGAGCTGAGAAGCAATAACTAAAAGCAGTAAGGAAAGTGGAGAGTCTAGTAGAGAAAATCAAAGTGTAGAATGTAATGGAGATGGCTTCATATGATGTGCTGCTGTGTGTGTTGCTGTGGAGTGTCTTGGAGTTAAAAGTCGAGCAGAAGAAAGGGTCAAAAGGATTGTAGTGGAAAAAGGAGATACGAGGAGCAAGTGAAGCAGCTCAATAAAAATCTTGAAGGATTCACGTTAGAAGTGAAAAAAATATCGGCGATAGAAAGACATAGGAAGAAGCTACAAAGAAAATATATGATGTCAGGCACAGGGGGTTGATGGCTGCTAAAGAAGAGATTAGACAAGTACGGAATACCAACAAAGACTAAATCAGTAACAGTTGAACGGGCTCTTCCGAAAGAGTAAAAGAAAATTTTTTAAGGCTTGATGAAAATGAAATACCATCAGGAGGAATGATGTACCAATTGTAGAAGCAGTAAGGAACTTTTGGTTCGATACCTGAAGCAAGGAGGTACAACAAGCAAAGAGCTTAAAAACAGAAGCTTAAAAATGGAAGCTTAAAAATAGAATGAGAAATAAGTTTAGATAGACATAATTATTGCAGAAGAGAAAGTAGAACATGCTTAAAAGGATACAAAAGTGGAAAGAACGAAGACCAGGCGATATCCAGGCTTTCTGGCTTGGAAATATCACAAGTATGCACTCAGTTATACATAACTCTTTCTTACTGTCGGAAAAATTTGATAACGGCCAATATCGATGAAATCAATCAGAGAGCAAACGCAGAAACTGTAGGAAAGGAGAAGAAAGACGAAAGTATTTAAAATCTATGGAGTGAATAGATTTGCTAGCACAAAATGAGTATAAGAGACGGCATGACTGTGTTGGTAAAAGAATGCAATGGGGTGTTAACCGAGAGTATGAGTTCAAAGTAGCAGAAGAAGTGGTATGAAAAATGAGCCAGAGACAATGACAGACAATAATAATTAGGCGATTTTAGGGGATTTCTCCATAAAGACTGGCCAAACTTAAAGTAAGAAGACCAGATATGATTATAGAGGACAAAAATGATAGAAACAATACAAGATAATCGACTCCATGATGTCATTATGATATAGTGGATGGCAAAGATATTGTAAGAATTGGGAAATATCAGCCTGAGAAATCTAGCCAGAGAGATGAAGAAATTGGGGCTGTTTGAGACCACAATTATTCTTGCGGTAATTAGTGGACTTGACACAACACTAAAAACTATAAACTAAGCGGCTGAAGGGTATTGGAATCGAAACCGAAAAGTTGCATCTTGTATTCTGCATGGAAGATTCTATAGATTTTGGAAGACTAAACCTGAAGACATCCCAGCAATCAAATGTAGCATATAATAGATTTAATGATAATAATAATAAAAAAAAAAAACCTTTTCTTTTACTATTGTTTCCTGGGTTCTTTCCTATAATAAAAACGTCAAATATAATGGTTACAAAGTGGGTGTGGATTGACAAAGAAACTCATTAAAATCGAGGAGGGTGATAAAAACATTATACAATATATATTTGATCGGCCCGAGGCTATAGTAGAAGACACTTGCCCAAGATGCCACGCAGTGGGACTGAACCCGGAAGCATGTGGTTGATAAACAAGCTACTTACCACAAAGCTAAATCCACCTTAAAACGTGTGAGTGAAAGTCCTGCAGGTAAGTTGGGTGCGAACATCCGACGAGTTTACTCGTCTGTTCGGTTCTGGGTTACGGGATAAGTAGGGGCTGGGGGCTCTAGCTAGATCTACCGGTAAATAGTTGTTATGGTTTTCATCAAAAGCTTTCGATCCAGATTCCTTTAAAAGATGTGGGTGGGTGGGGGGTAGGCGTATAGGGATCCTTTAGAAGAGGGAGAGAAAGGGGGAGGGGAGAAGTATATGGTGTTCAAAACTTGGGAGATAAAGAGGAATGGAGAGGACGCATAGAGGTTTCCTAAAAGAAGGATATAAAGATGGAGGAGATATGCAGCAAAAGTGGTTTGTGTGTGTGTGTGGGTGGGAAAAATTTTTAACATATCTTTCTCGTAAAATCTATCAGAATCTGGATTGAAAAGGAATATCGATTTCTTCAAATCGCCGCTCGATTCTTTTTATGCGTTTCTAAACACACGTATACATGCACATTTTCATGCACACACACACACACACATACATTTTATTGCTGTCCAACCTATCCAATGCTGACCACCTCTTTAATTTGTGGATCTTTTGATAATTATATTTTCTTGTCTTTAATATACAGTCAGATTTTATACATTTTAACACACACACACACACACACACGATTTTCAACAGATATGGTCATACACACATACTCAAACAGACACCATGTATATACACTCACGATGTATACATACATGCAGACACACTGACACACTATATACGCATACAGATCACTATACACTAAACGCTATATACACATACGGACACACTGACACACACACACGTTTACTATACACTTACACAGATACACTGATACACTTACACACACACACACACACACACACGTTCACACAATTACATACATAATAGCGCAAACATTCTTACTGGCTCAAATAACTACATACACTAATATCCATACACACAACTACACACACACACACTTGCGCAATAACACAATCATAGCAACATGCATACGCTCACAGATACACACACACACACACACACACACACACACACACACACACACACACACATAAATACATTGAAACATAGACACACAGACAGATGCCTTGCCTTGTCTTGGGTTCTTCAATTCTTGATTGCATCGTAAGGTCGCCGCCATGACATTTCTTGAGCTTTCTTAGACTTATCCCATCGCTCTCTCTATCAGACGACAGTAGAGAAAAAAAGAGGAAGAAAAACAGGATGAAGGTGAGACCACGGCACGATTTGAACTCACAACGCATAGAACTGGAACGAATGCCAGAAGCCAATCTACCAGACTCGCTAACGATTCTGCGAATTTACCAGTACAGTAATCCCTCGCTGCATCGCGGTCCACCTATCGCGGTCCACCTATTTAAGCTTACGTCGATTCCTCCGTGGTGTTGTTTTGCATTCATAATAAAATAAATATATACAAATTATAAAAATAATAAAAAATATATATAGTACAGTACTGTTTCTACTTCGCGGATTTTCACTTATCTTGGGGTGATTCGGAACGTAACACCCGCGATAGTTGAGGAATTACTGTTTACTAAAACGCATACATACACGTATATATTTCTTTGTTTCTAAGATGGCGTCTTGTTTGCGTTTACAATTTCTGCTATTGTTTTTTTTTCTTTTCACCATTTTCGCACCTTCCTTTAACCCACAAACCCAACAACTTATTTAGATTTCTATAGAGGTGTATCTTCTTTTATATTTTTTCTGTGAAAATAATAAAATAAACGTTATTAACGTTATATCCATCGAAGCATATGTCACACCTGTATTATTTGAGATACTTTATGTAACCTTAAAAACTAATTTTCGTTGCTAGTGATTTCTCGGCTTTGATCTAATATATAAAGCTGAATACATTTCCATAGATCAAAGTGTTATGAATTTTTGTATTATACAATTTATAGCATTTAATTTACTAACAAATATTTATTTTTCTATTTCTTATATATTTACATCACTATCTTTAAATGTGTGAACTTTGGATTAAATACATACATACATACATACATACATGTATGTATGAAGCAATGTGTGTGTGTGTGTGTGTTTGTTTGTGTGTGTGTGTGTGTGTTTGTTTGTGTGTGTGTGCGTGCGTGCGTGCGTGCGTACGTACGTACGTACATACATGCATACATACATACATACATACATACATACATACATACATACGTACATACATGTATGTATGTATGTATGTATGTAGTATGTATGTATGTATGTATGTTATGTATGTTATGTATGTATGTTATGTATGTATGTATGTATGTATGTATGTATGTATGTATGTATGTATGTACGTACGTACGTACGCACACACACACACACATTGCTACACACTCAGATATACATTAACGAACAAATGTGAAACGAGTGCTGTAATATGTAAGCTTCAGTAAAGTTTGCGATTCCAGTTCGATTTCTGTTGGAACTATTTTACTTTACGTCCTTAACGAATCTTTAGAACAGCATGAAGGCCTCCACATACTGTGATCCTTCTCCGCTTAATTCTATTCGGTCATGAAACTGTGCTAGCTCTGTACTATAGCATATCGTATCAGATATGTGTGTGTGTGTGTGTGTGTGTGTGAGTGTGTGTGTGTGTGTGTATGTGTGTGTGTGTGTGTGTGTGTGTGTGTGTGTGGTGTTAATAGGGCTAACACAACACGTATGAAGGTGGTGGGGATGGTGTAGTCGATTAAGCTGGTTCCAGTACTTGGTTGGTCCTTTATTTTAATGGCCAGTGGAAGAATAAAAAAGTAAAGTCGTCAGCCCCGCTGCCCGCAAGTTTAGGACTTAGAATCGAAGACAGAACTAAATACCACAGGAGGGTTTATCCGGCAGAGAAGGGATGTTATAACGAGAACTAAAGGAATATAATGCTACGTACCAGTATTTTAATGGTATAATGTAAGTTTTCTAAACTCCGAAAGGAATTTTAAAGGCGGGAACCCTGGCTGTGCCGTGGAA
This sequence comes from Octopus sinensis, assembly GCF_006345805.1. Classification (NCBI taxonomy): domain Eukaryota; kingdom Metazoa; phylum Mollusca; class Cephalopoda; order Octopoda; family Octopodidae; genus Octopus; species Octopus sinensis. The sequence goes on from NC_043012.1 coordinate 36,928,383, forward strand.
GATTACAGATGAAAGTTGAATCACAGAAACATAGTTAATTTGTAGAATCTTCCCAGGAATAAGAGATTTGAGTGTTTGGGATGGTGTTGTGATAGTGTGGTGTGTAAGACGGTGGGGTGTTGGATAGAGTGAGGAGGAGAACAAACCGGTGCAAGAGGGCGTGTGTGTTGTGTGGAGCAACAAGTGCTTGACTTATCTTGGATAATGTTGGCCTTTCCTCTCAGCTGATCTTTCCTCTCAACATACTACTCATTTTTTTTTTACCTTCACTGGCGGTGGCGAGGAGGAGAAATTATACTCCAATGCTTGCCAAATCGGCGGTAGCATTTCCTGGAATTGGAGCTGTTTTTATCTGGATACAAAGCAAAAGGATACGGCCAGGCTGGGAGAGGTAGATGCGCGTCTTTTAATTACTCTAATTTTCTACAAATATTTTCAGTGTTTATTTCGCGTTCCGCCCATCCGGTAATATTTCTAGTGGAAATAAGACGGCGGGCTGGAAGAACCGTTGGCACGCCGGGAAAATGCTTAGCGGCATTTCGTCCGTCTTTACGTTCTGAGTTCAAATCCCACCGAGGCCGACTTTACCTTTCATCCTCTCGGGGTTCGATGAAATAAGTCCGAGTTGAGCCCTGGGGTCGATGTAATCGACTTCCACCCTCAAAACTGCCAGCCTTGTGCCAAAATTTGGAACTAGTATCAGTTCGGGATACGTAGTAGTTTGGACATTTCAAATTATGTTGACAAAATGACTTAAATACGAGCAGTCTTTTAATGATGGCCAACCAGTCGGCTGCCATATTTTTAGTGTGTTTAAAGTTGAATTGTAAAAAAGAGGCTTTTGTAAGAGATAAGGGGCGATAATTCGAAAAGTTTGAGAAACTCTTAAATAGTTCGTTATATCCATTCTTAAATGTCATAAACTCTTTGAACTCGTACAACTGACTCTGTTATGTACAGTTATTTCTACGTGGACAACGTCGCTTCTCAAATCACGTACTATAATTGCAATCACAGCCTCATCAGCCATCCTGTACTTTATAAAAATTCATTTGCATGCCCTCTGAGGGTGTCATGCTCTTCCACAAATGTACATCGAGCAATTACTGCATCCTTGGATGGCACTGAAAGCAATTATGCATATACTAAGTGCAAACACTTTCTAAGCACGTTTCTTTTAACATTTCCATTCCCTCAGGTCAAAGAAAAGGAAACATTGTACGTCTTTATTTCACTTCGTTTGAAAAGAGGCAGCCCAGGGACTTTTATGGCCTTCACTAACATGGAACATCGTCGCTGGGCTCGAAAGGATATTTTAACGAACACAAAACTGTAGAACAAAGCAAAACAACATACATCTCTTAAATGGCTATCAGCAGTAATGTTCGCAGGTGGCGACCGAATGGGGATTTGTCTTAGAAAATTACCAAATCACTAAACGCCCGAATATCACAATTCTCAAACTTCGGCTAAAAAAAAATTGACATTAGTTACCACTAACCCTCGGAGGAAACAACCCTGAGTTGTCTCCAGCTGCAACACATTGCAATACTGTACTGGTCCTCCGTCGGTTACAACGATGAGTGTCCTAGTTTATCCGATCAATGGAACAGCCTGCACGTGAAATTAAAGTGCAAGTGGCTGAGTGCTCCACAGACACGCGTACTCTTAATGTAGTTCTCAGGGAGATTGAGTGTGAGATAATGTGACATGGTTGACCCCTTTTGAATTACAGGTACACCTCACCTTTGCCAGCTGAGTGGACTGGAGCAACGTGAAATAAAGCGTCTTGCTCAAAGACAAAACCATCGCTAGGAATGGAACTCACGACCTTACGATCATGAACTGAATTCCCTAACCCCTGATCCGCACACTTTCACAAGAAGTAACCCGTCAGTTACGATGACCATGGTTCTAGCTGATCCGATCAACGGAGAAGCCTGCTTCGGAAATTAATTTGAAAGTGGCTGAACACTCCGCAGACACGCGTACGCTCAATGCAATTCTCAGGGAGATTCAGCGTGACACAATGTGACATGGCTGAATTACAGGCACAGCTCATTTTGCCAGCCTAGTGGACTGGTGCAGCATGAAATAAAGTGTCTTGCTCAAGGACACGACGCGCTGCCAGAGATCCTGAGTCAAGTTCCCTAACCAGTAAGCCATGCATCTTTACATTTCTGTACAAGAGTTACCGTTGTGCAAGCCCGATCAAGTGATCACCGTTAACACATAAGAACCGACGTTACAAGTGAACTTTCGTATATATTGCTTTCCCCGGTCATCGACATCTACAAAGCCGTCTGAAAGATTACAACTACACTGCTCATGGCATGCGTTTGTGCCTGTGTGAAACTCCGACTAACAACGGAGTATACTCTTCCTTAGCTTCCAGTTAAAAGATATCACAGATTTCTTCAGTCTACTGTTCCTTGCTTGCTAAAACATGGCTTGGCTCTGTCAAAGATGTTTCTTGTTACTGGAGGCCAAGCTAATCCTTACTTCGGGACTTTCCAGAACACTTGAAAAAAAGATGTGGAGTTCTCTCTCGCTTCACATATACAGAATACTTTTGCCTTCCATTTGTACATACCAAAAGGCATATATATATATATTATATATATATATATATATATATATATATAATTTTTTATAATAAAGAATGGAGCTGAACGAAGATATTTAACAAAATTCCTTTATTTATTTTCGACATATGTTTCGAAGTCTGCAAAATCCCTAATTCCGAATGAATAAGGAGTCCATTATGCAGCTTTCTCTTCAGGAAAATCCAGGAACTTCTTTCGTCAACAAAATGCACAAGTTTTTCGATGACTTTTTCGAAACATATGTCGAAAATAAAATAAAGGAATTTTGTTAAATCTTCGTTCAGCTCCATTCTTTATTATAAAAAATTAAACTTCAAATTTCCACACTAAGGCACGGAGTTTATGCCCTATAGTCGTAACTTCAACCGTGCTCTTTCTGTTGTGAGTTTGCTACCCAGGTATCGGTTATCTTTCGAATTATCCGTAATAAAATAATTCATTTGTCTACTTATATATATATATATATATATATATATATATGGTGTGTGTGTGTGTGTGTGTGTTGTGTGTGTATGTATATGTATATGTGTGTGTGCGTGTGCGTTTATAAGTACAAGTGAATGTGTATATATGTACTTATATTACGGCATGCCATTTCTGATAGATGGAAAGTACCTAATGAGAAAGAACACCGAATAATTATGTAACGCCTTAAAGTTACGTAATATGTGTCAGGTGCACCACTTGAAACACATGTAGTGAATAACTACCTCTGCCTTACCTTTCATTCATAGACTTAATTAACGCAAAGTAAGCAACTTTTGCATAGTAACAGTTATCGGAATTTCTGCCAAATTTCGATATGGGACGAAGTGTATTGGTTGCATTGATTGGTAAAATTTATTGATTGATTATCGTCTCGTATTGCGTTATTTATACAAGCCATGTCTATGCTAGAAGATAACCAACCGTTTTTACAACGATTTAGATCTCGCTACTTTTATCTATCTTTCTGTCTGTCTGTCTAAATACATACGTATAGATGTATATGCCTGTATATATATATATATATATATATATACAAACAGACATATACATATATAAGTACATCAGATACAAAGTGTGGAATAAACAACATATTAATGGTTGAGGCGAATGAGGTTGTAATTGTAGCGTGTAGAATGTGAAGCAAGAAAAGGGTGAGTTGCATATTGTAATAAGGGAATTTGGAGTGTTTCGTTATAAATAGTGTGTCGAAAATGTGTAACTGAGATAGCGTAGATATGTGGCAGCGACACACCCTGGCAATATATATTATATACATTATATATATATATATATATATAATACATTATACACACACACACACATACATACATTTACATATACCCACATATACGCACGTATATATGTTTATATATATAGAGATATATAAGAATTTATGTTATGTTTATGTGTTTTATACACGTGTAGTTGTGTGTCTGTTTGTCAAAGTGTGCGCGCGTGTGTGCATGTGTGTTTGTGCGAGAGAGAGAGAGAGAGAAAGAGTATGTGCGCGCGCGTGTGTGTGTGTGTGTGTGTGTGTGTCTTATGTAAACATTGTTAAGTTGTGTTCCACTGATAAAGCTAATCTGAAGTATTAATCAGAAGTGACCTCGTGACGCTTGAGATAAGAAGATTACTACGCGAGGGTCGCATTACAAAGGACTTTTTACACGGCCACCATTACAGAGCACAAAACCAAGTAGACAACAGATTCCACATTCTAAAGCTGTGATAAACGGGCGGGGAAAGACAGGGTATCACTCATAAAATATAAATATTATACAAAGATAATGACAGCCTTTCTTTCTATAGTGATGCTAGCTTTTTGACTCCAAACACTGAAAACGATAAATTTCCCATACAACATACAACTATATTATCCTAGTTTTTCCTTTTTTGACTATAAAGCCGTTCAGTGTTCAATCACTAAAATCTTATCTTTATGCCATCTAAGGTCTGGCGGTAATTTTGATGTTATGAATCACTGATATGACCTAATAAGACCGGAACACGCATAGAGTTATCCCTATAGCTGTAAAGATCAGATTTCCCCTCTTTCACTGCAGCCTCTTATCATATGCGCCCTATTTTTTTTTTTTACCGAAGTCAAATTTAAAATTTTGGTTATGTAGTATATCCGGACGAAATACTATCACACGTAAAATATGTTTAAGGAACGAGACGCTGTCCCTAGGATAGCCTATTTATTTAATTTAAAATAATATGACCCAATGAGGACAATTAGGATTTCAAGATGCAAATTCACCCCTTATAGAACAACTTATTTTTTTCCATGATCACTCTATATTTATTCTAACTATCATCCTAACATTAGTTATATATATTACAATTTTATTAATAACAAATAAATTTTCTTCATTAATAATTACAGAAAGTCAAAACATTGAAACAATCTGAACAATCATGCCCAGAATCATGAAAATCAAATCCTTTTAATAAAAAAAACTGGTCAAAGCTGCAGACAGAATATTTATAACTTGATGATTATGATAATGATGATGAGGATGATAATGTAGTAGTAATGGTGGTGGTAGTTGTAGTAGTTGTAGCAGGAGTAGTAGTAGGGCAAGCAACAAGACACGTTTCAGGCCTCGGTTGGTCAACTGACAATTGGTCGGTATATGTCTGTGCTGGTCTGAGCATTGGCGACGACGTCGAAAAATGTGGCTACGTGTCCCATGGGCAGCCTTCACATTTTTCTATCAGAACTTTTAAAACAAACTGTCACGCGTCATTATTTATAGCTTTATCTGCTTCGAGGTTCACCGTTCCTAAAAATTACACACACACACACACACACACATACACACACACACACACACACACACACACACACACACACACACACACTATATATATATATATATATATATATATTATATATACACACACACACCAAAGGCGAATGGCTCAGTGATTTGAGCGTTGGGCTCACAATCACGAGGTAGTGAGTTCAATCCTGGGACCGAGTTCGATTCCTGGTCTGGACTGTGTGTTGTGTTCTTGAGCAAAACACTTTATTTCACGTTACTACAGTTCACTCGGCTGTAGAAATGAGTTATGACGTCACTGGTGCCAAGCTGTATCGGCCTTTGCCTTTTCCTTGGATATCATCAGTAGAATCGAGAGGGGGTCTGGTAGGCATGGGCGACTGCTGGTCTTTGTCTGGACTTGTGCCTTGGAGGGGAACTTTCTAGGGGCAATTCCATGGCCATTCATGATCGAAGAGGGCCATGCTGGAGCACCGCTTTTAGTCGAACATATCGATCCCAGGACTTATTCTTTGTAATCCTAGTACTTATTCTATCGGTCTCTATTGCTGAACAGCTAAGTTGCGGGTACGTAAACACATCAACATCGGTTGTCAAGTGACCGCAAGGGAGAAATACAGACACACACACATATTCATATATATATATATATATATATATATAATATACGACAGGCTTCTTTCAGTTTCCGTCTTCCAAATCCATTCAGAAGACTTTGGTCGACCCGAGGCTATAGTAGAAGACTCTTGCCCAAGGAGCCACGCAATGGGACCGAACCCGGGGCCATGTGGTTAGGAAGCACGCTACTTACCACACAGCCTGGATTTACCTGTCAATACTAATAATTAAAGGTATACCATAGACCCCTCATATTTCCCTTCCTCGCAGACCAGCCTTACCTGTCGAGTGTAATGATTAAAGGTACATATAGTCTGCATCCCTCATATTTTCCCACCCCCAGATCAATTTTACCTGTCTGTTGTTAATATAATTAAAGGTATATCTTAGAATATGTAAACAAATAACGAACAAGACATTAATTCCATCTCCGTTAATTAGTCTATTGATGTTTCTGATAAATATGTGTTGTTCAATTAACAGGTGTCAATAGATAAACAATTCTATCTGTTGATGAGGTTTATGCCAATGTGTGTGGGTGTGTGTGGGATTTGAAGTGCGGTACGATAAAAGATGTGTGTGGGTGTGTTTCTTTTTGACTATGATGAGAATGTCAAAGGTAAGAGAGATAATAACACGGAAGAAATTGAGTCACGTTGAGGGGTGGGGTGGGGTGGAGAAAAAGGGTGTGTGTGTGGGTGTAGTTTAGATAGAGTTATGGGTAGATAAGTAGATAGGTAAGCTGATACATGAATAGGTAGATAGACAGATAGATATACGCATATAGATACATGCATGCATATACACATACATACACACTCACACACACAAATATATATATATTTCAATAATAATAATAATAATAATAATAATAATAATAATAATAATAATAATAATAATAATAATAATAATAAGGATTATTACGAAGTGGTTTAGAGTTACATTTAATTCCTTTATATATATATATATGCTTGTTAATATATATATGCTTGTTAATATATATATGTATGTATTCATGTATATGTATATGTATATATATGTATATTATATATATTTATATATATTATATATATATATATATATATATATATATAATATATATGTATATATAGTATAATATATATATATATGTATATATATAATATATTATATATAAATTGTATATATATATATATTATATCTATATATATACATATTATAATATACAATATATATATATACATATTATATATATATATATATATATAGCTATATAATATATATCCATATATTATATATATATATATAATATATATATATATACATATATATATACATATACAAAGTCTCGCAGAAAATACAGAACCCCAGCAATGTTGCACACCTGCAGCAGGAGTTGGAGTCAATCTACAGATGGGCTGAGGATAATAATATGCAGTTTAATGCTGAAAAATTCCAGGCCCTGCACTACCAGCATCCAAAACTGAATATTAAACTTACAGGATACACCGGTCCACAAGGAATTTCAATCCCAGAGCCTAAGTCTGTGAGGGACCTGGGTATCAACATGAGTGATGATACCTCTTTCAAAGTGCACATTACCAGGATGGCGACAAAGTGCAGACGACTGGTTGGATGGATCCTAAGAACATTCAGAGCCAGAGATAAGGAAACCATGATGGTCCTCAGCCGCCTGGATTACTGCTCACAGCTATGGTCACCTATCAGTGTAAAATTAACAGCGGACCTTGAAGCAATCCAGAGAAGATTCACAAAGATCGTCTCTTTGGAACAGCTCAGCTACTGGGAAAGGTTGAAACAGCTAAGACTCTACTCCTTAGAGAGAAGACGGGAGAGGTATGCAGTAATATATGTCTGGAATATCCTGGAAGGAATTGTGCCAAATTTTGGCATTGTAAGCTACACCAATGCTAGAACGGGACGACACTGCATAGTGCCAAAGATCCCAGCAATGCGATCACGCTTCAGGACCAGCTTCTGCAACAGCCTGGTTTCAGGACCCACAGCTTTTAATATTCTCCCAAAGCGTTTGAGGAACTGCACAAAGTAGAGTAGATGTAGCAGAGTTTTTAAATCAAAGCTGGACATCTTCCTGTCGAGAGTTCCAGATGAACCTACCTCACGGCAAGAGGTGCAAATGAGAGTAGCTATGTCAAACTCCATTCTTCACAAGTGCCACATATTAGAGGAGGTTCTTCATAGTAGCAGTGTAACACAAAACGGCGGTGCATCAGCATGGTCGCAGCTCTGAGCTGAAACAAGCAATATATATATATATATATATATATATATATATATATATATATATATATATATATATATATATATATATATATTGAGTTCCATATT
>NC_043012.1:36939232-36942996 GCF_006345805.1 Octopus sinensis
CCTCGGCGGAATTTGAACTCACAACGTAACGGCAGACGAAATACCGCGAAGTATTTCATCCGGCGTGCTAACGTTTCTGCCAGCTCGCCGCCTTTCGAATTACGATGGTACCGCCGGGATGTGACTTGAAGCTGCATTCGCTGATGGAGTTCTGGTTGGGGAGCTCCAGAGTTTCGAGAAGCTGTGGTACCTTTTATTAGCCCCGCCCCACTCCGGGTCAACTCTGACTCGCAGTAGGATGAGTAACATCTGTTAGGGTCCCAACTATGGATTAATTAGCATGTCACGGAATTCCCTCCGTAAGGAGGTTCACTCACGCACATCTCAGTGAGCCCAGGGTGAAAGAGGCCCTTCAGTTCTTCAGCCGTCCATCTAAGAAAAGTTAACTTCATGCAACCACTGGGCTCATGGTACTTGATGCATCAAAAGGCAGCGAGCTGGCTGAAGCATTAGCACGCCGGGCGAAATGCTTAGCAGTATTTCCTCTGCCGCTACGTTCTGAGTTCAAATTCCGCCAAGGTCAACTTTGCCTTTCATCATTTCGGGGTCGATTAAATTAGTACCAGTTACGCACTGGGGTCGATATAATCGACTTAATCCGTTTGTCTGTCCTTGTTTGTCCTCTCTGTGTTTAGCCCCTTGTGGGTAGTAAAGAAATAGGTACTTGATGCACCTAACCAATACAAGTTTGAAGGACGTGAGAGCCGGACTGTCAGCACTGGATTAACTATTGCCCACTCTAATAATATTTATCGTTCAGATTGATTAGCAAACCGAGACACCAACACGCAGCTGGGTCCTGCTGAACTGTCATTCGTCGAAGTGACGAGAAAGTTCACCATAAAAATGGGCTTCTGCACAATTTCCATTTCCCACAAATCATTCACACAATATAGGTCAACACGAAGTTATGTTTTGCCCAAGATGTCACGCAACAGAATCGAAAGCAGAACATCATGGTTACACAGGAGACATCTTAAACATTTATTTATTTTGGTTTTGTGAAAAAATGTGCTTTAGCCACAAATTCGCCTGGATCGAGTAGATCAATGAAAACAGTCGTTCCATCCGTGTCCATTTCGTCTTTTTATTCTCGATGTTGCAAAATATCGGGTAGCGAAGTATAGAAATCGCTAACACACACACACACACACACACACACACACGCACAAGCTGGAATCTAGGGAGACCAGTTAGTTTCTGAAACGGTGAGAAACAGTGAATAAAATTGATAAAATAAGTTTATATTCTGTGAAGGAAAGGTAAGATCTGATGGTTAGGAGAAAGTTCCTATCAATTACTTGTTAATTACGCGTTAATAACGTGTGTAGTGATGAGAAGAGATAGTTTAGAAGCTTCGAGAAAAGGTAAAAAATGGTGTGCAGAGAGGAACGGTCAACGCTATCCACGATAATAGTCAAAGACTCGTCTCCCTGCAAAACATTGCCCCCCACCCCACACTGCCCTATCCTGAATACCCTATCCTATATCCCCTATTCTACATCCCACCCCCTGTGTCTTAGACACCACTCTAATCACATGGTCATCCCAAACACTCAAGTTCCTTATTCCTTAGAAAATTCTACAAATTAACTATGCTTTTGTGATTCAACTTTCATCTGTAATCTCCCACAACAAAGCCGGGGTTTCCGCCTTTAAAATTCCTCTCAGCGTTTAGGAAACTTATATTATGCCATTAAAATACAGGTACGTGGCATTATATTCCTTCAGTTCCCATTACAACATCCTTTCTCTAATATTATACGGTGAACAAATATTGAAATGCGTTGTGTCTTACAGCAAACCATTCGCTCTTGCGCTCTCTCTTTAAGAACCAAAAATGGTTGCCGAAAGGCGAATTATTCTAATCCATTAATCCTCCTTGTTAAACAATACAAAGCGATTTTAGCTCTCAAGCTCTAAGTTATTCAAATGTGGAATTATATTTTACCATTCCTTGTTAAATCCTTTATCCATTGTTTGCTGTATATATAAAAGCAAAAACGTTTCATGTATGAAGCTACGAAAACCAAGGAAATTTAGTATTACCAATACCAATGCATAGAAATACCAATACATCTAGTAATGTGTCTTGCTATAATCCCCATTCGAAAGCTTAAAACATCTCCGAACATGGTCGTACATCTAAAACCATGGCATTTATAGCTCTAATCCATAGTACACGACTGTGAATTCTTGGTTATTCTTAAGACTTACATCTTCCAATTTTCGAGGTTATCCAAAACAATAAACCCAGCATTTGTATTCTTATTCTCCCAAAACATTTTAGAAATTAACAGAGATTTTTATTTGATTCTTAACTGTAATCTACCAGAATACATTCGAGGTTTCTTTCTTTCTGCCTAATCTCAAATGACAGATTTAGATTTCTGTAACAACATGCAACAATCGCAGACATTCTGTGGATTCTTATGGATCTCACCATTATTGATGGCTGCCTATCGTTTGTACGACGTTAAAGATTATTATTTTTCAATGCTGTGACAGTCTTTAGTGTTTCGGACTTGTTTTACATACAAACCCTTCCGGAGTCAATGTTATCGTTGATACAATTTAAAGTGTTATCTGTTCACCATGGACAGTAGGCGATTCACAGGGGTCGGCGAACCTGGGTAAATTACCACAAGTAGGGTAAAAATGAAATTCTTGGGGGTAATGAGGACTCATTAGACATAAGTAAAATTACATAAAAAATGTGTTCCTTATTATGACAGAATTTTTTCTCCTGGCAACACTGTATCTGTCCAATGTAATGGACGAAGAAATAGATTCGTATAAAAAGATTCAATAAATGTTTTGAATTCAAAGAATCGATAATTTTCTTCCTTTCAAAACAAGGGGGTAACGTGGCGTAAATAAATATATTTTGGGGTAATTGATTAAAAATGTTCCTCGTTCCCTGAACTAAACCCTTTCGTGAGGTAACGAGGGAGTCTCTACGTAGTTAATAAGTGCGAGCCTGTATGTGTGTATGCCATTGCTCTGAAGGCGGCGAGCTGGCAAACTCGTTAGCGCGCCGGGCGAAATGCTTAGCGGTATTTCGTCTGTCGTTATGTTCTGAGTTCAAATTCCGCCGAGGTCGACTTTGCCTTTCATCCTTTCGGGGTCGATAAATAAAATACCAGTTTCGCACTGGGGTCGATGTAATCGACTTAATCCTTTTGTCTGTCCTTGTTTGTCCCCTCTATGTTTAGCCCCTTGTGGGTAGTAAAGAAATATATATATTGTGTGTGAGTATAATCTATACACACACATATATAGCTGTGTGTGTATTTTCCAAGAGAACGATGTTAAGGATCCTTGTGATGCTTCAGGATTCTTCATTGCGCACCAATTCGATGAGATTTAGCGGTTGGGAGTAAGCGGGCTTTGTTCTGCCATTCCCCAGCATCCTCAGGCTTTAGAAAACCAAAAAAAAAAAAACCCTCTTATTACATAGCCCTGCGTATTCATGAAGGAAATAAACACAAATGCAAATTTATAGCCTAGACCTGTTAGAAATAGCAGTCACATCTTATCGCCCTCAAACGACATCCTTTCATTTTAAAATGTAATGGACATATTAGACAATGTAACCCTCCAAGGTAAGCTGTACTCGAAGATGAATTGACTAGCTGGTACTCCGTCGGTTACGACGACGAGCATTCCTAATGATCCGATCAATGGAAGACTCTACCCATGAAATTAATGTGCAAGCGACTGAGTACTCCACAGACATGCGTACCCCTTAAAGTAGTCCTCAG
>NC_043012.1:36943096-36945596 GCF_006345805.1 Octopus sinensis
TAAACTGAACTGTCGAAAGTACCCGACATGTTCCGAGCTTATCATACCTCTTCGGCAAAGCATGTTCGATTCAGGGCTTCTGTGACTGATTAGAGAAAGGGTGGTATTCACCCTTAAATTAAAGACCTGGCCTATATGTTTACAACTGGGTAAACGCCACTTATAGCACATAAGGCTTATGTAGTGGTTGTGAGGATAAGTGTTAGATGGCCTGAAGAGAGTGGAGAGAGCTGGAGGGGAGAGCGGGTAATCTCATGGAGATACTTAATATCTTGCAATATTATATATATATATATATATATATATATATAATATTATATATATATATATATATAATATATATGCGTGCGTATGTGTGTGTGTATGTATGCATGTATGTATTATTAAGAAAGAAAAAAATAAGTTCCAAAAGAAAATTCAAACTTTTTGAGATCCAAAGAGAAAATATATATACTCACATACATGGACATACGCAGATTCCGACAACATACACACACACACACACACACACACATATATAGATATATATATATATATATATATATATATATATATTATATATATATATATATATATTATATTACAAATAAGAAATGGAGGAATAGATTCATTTCAATCATCGACTTACAGATATTACCAATTCATATGAATTGGGTAATATCTGTAAGTCGATGATTGAAATGAATTTGTCCTCCATTTTTATTTGTATTATGAATTTGAGGTAAACTATTTTACCTTCGCCATATAATACATAAATGAATTAATTGCATTGCAATTATAAGCATTTATGTATTTGGCATTGGGTGCTTCACCAGCATATATATGGATAACTGATATCCATAGTGGGTTACACTCATAACCCCTATCTCACTTTGTATATATATATATATATATAAACTTTAAAGTGCTGATTGAATTAGTACTTTACAGAAAATAAAGGAATTCTCGAACGCTTAGAAGACGGTAAACGAAAAGTGGCAGCCAGCTGCTACAGAGAATCGAACACTGTACTTCTCCAGTTCGTGTCCCCTGACAACAGGTGTTGTCTTTTATGAAACTAAATAATTATTTCTTTATTGTCAACAGGGGTTAAACATAGAGGGATCAAACAAGAGCAGATACAGGGATTAAGTCGATTATATCGACTCCAGTGCGTAACTAGTACTCATTTAATCGACCCCGAAAGGATGAAAGGTAAAGTCGACCTCGGCGGAATTTGAACTCAGAACGTAGTGGCAGACGAAATACCTATCTCTTTACTATCCACAAGGGGCTAAACACAGAGAGGACAAACAAGGACAGACAAAGAGATTAAGTCGATTATATCAACCCCAGTGCGTAACTGGTGCTTATTTTATCGACCACGAAAGGATGAAAGGCGAAGTCGACCTCGGCGGAATTTGAACTCAGAACGTAACGGCAGACGAAATATTGCTAAGCATTTCGCCCGGCGTGCTAACGTTTCTGCCAACTCATCGCCTTATTTATGAACTTAAATTATAGCTTTTGGAATGTTCGAACATTTTTTTATTAATAATCGGAATTCGTGAGGTACAGGGTTCGATTCTACGTAGCAGCTTGCCGGTCAAGTTTTTCCGTCTTCCAAAGGTATTTGCCCGATCTTCTAAGCTGGTTTCACAACTATTCGGCGTTCAAGAGTTTCCTAAGAGAGTGAAGAAAGCTAAAGGGGAGAGTGGGTAATCTCATGGGGATATATATATATATATATTATATATATATATATATACAGCCCTAGAATATTGCCTCTGATTTATAATCCTACCGGTTAATGACCCTCTACTATTGGTGTTGTTATTGCTCTTATTTTGGACGTACCTACTTCGGTGTAAGAGAAGTGTGGATTCGTACATCCATGGTTGGGTTCTCTCTGTCTCCTGCTGCACTGTGTGGCATGCGAACTTATTAACTGCTCGTATATACTTGGCCTTTCAACATCTGTCCCATTTATTGTGTATCACCGATGAGGTCAAGTGCAAGGTTTTATAATGTTTCTACAACTGTTATGTAATCCTTACAGTATTTTACTGAAACGCGTGTATGTTCACTGAAGTATTGAATACCAATACCTGTATTCTGAATATTATTATTTTCCTTATTTAGCCCATATTACTCTCATCAGTCTACCTCGAGATTGATGCCACGCGTCGTACTACACTGGATGCTGGAGTGGAGTGTGGAACTCACTGTTGAGTCGTAGTTTTGGTCACATGTCGCGCTTGTCTCGATACATACATACATACATACATACATATACATACATACATACATACATACATTGTACGAGTTGGCAGTGAGCTCCTCAAGAAGCACTCTCTTCTTGATGGTCTCCTATACAGCCCCCAAAGTAGCTGGTCTCTCTTACCTCAGAGAAGACCTGGATGGAAAGCACTCAGTATACAAAAAAAAAAAAGAAAAGACTATGCATGGTTATGTTGTCCGGAAGCTTGAAGAAGACGGTGGAACTGACACGAAGCGCAGC
>NC_043012.1:36953096-36968096 GCF_006345805.1 Octopus sinensis
TTGAAATACAAAAATATCAGAAGTGAATTTGTTGCTACGGCTGTTTCGTATGCTGTAGGCCTAGAGATACAGGCTGTTCCGACTAAATTTAACAGTTTGCATAAATGAGAAAGAAAACAATATCCTATTCAAGAATAAAAATATTTTTAAAAAATCATAAGTTATCAACAAGAATATGGCTGGGAGGTAACAATTTGCTTAGAGTCGCCAGCCTCAGCTTCCACCACAGTCTCAAGGTGGCCCCAGAACCTGCTGCATGCACTCTTCTCTGTATCCATCGATAGATCTTCGAACACCTTGGTCTTGGACACCAGCTCGGCCTTCGTGTTGCGGGCAGAGCATTTCGTATATTTCCCAACCGTGCCCCACACATAGGAATTCATGGATTACAATTAGGAGTATCAGGACGTCCGAAATTAGGGCTGAAGACATCGTAGAAATTCTCCAACAACCACTTTTGACTCTTTCCAGAGGCATGGCAACGAGCCAGAATCCTGCTGACAAACATAAGGCCTTCCAGCAACAACCATCTCCAGCCAGGGTTTGACCACAGCTTCCAGCACCCTCTGAATTAAGCCTAAGGCCTCGTTCAAATATGTTGGGGTTTGTATCGTCATAACGCCTGCTGTGTCCCTCCCTGGTGGACACGGGCAACTTCCTAGTCTCCCTTGCAGCTGTCCATGCCATGTCTTTACAGTGTTCACAGAGCATTGAACAACAGTCACGATGTCGACATATTCACACCCTACGCGAACCACAATGACACAGGTAACCCTTTGCTAATATTCGGATGTCTTCCAGTCCTCCATGTCAGCTTCCTCGCATCTATATCTTTAAACTTTATGCTCTCCAACGCCTTAGGCTCTTCACCAATACATCAAACTGCTCCTGAAGACAGGAAACACAAGAAAATCGCCAAATTCAGTCCGAACATTCTGTTGAATCTACATGTTCTCTGTTATTTCTAGCATATTGAATGACTTTATAAGCGGGTGGAGTAGTTCTGGGTTTGCTTAAGGGTGAAAAGCGATTAAGATTATTAAAAAAAATGAAGAAAAACTGCCTGAATGAGTTGTTAGTATTTGACGAATAAAGAATACAAAAGAAAATTAGAAGTTACAGATCGGAAAGATTAGACAAATTGGGGATTAAGTATTATTTAGCGACCAGCAGAAAAACCACCCGGAGGGCCGTGCCTTTGGCAATAATAATAATAATAATAATAATAATAATAATAATAATAATAATAATAATAATAATAATCATGATGATGATGATGCTGATAATGTATGTATGTATGTATGTGTGTATGCATGCATGTATGTATGTATGTATGTATGTATGTATCTATGTATGTATGTATATGTATGTATGTATGTATGTATGTATGTATGTATGTATGTATGTATGTATGCATATATGTATGTATGTATGTATGTATGCATGTATGTATGTATGTATGTATGTATGTATGTATGTATGTATGTATGTATGTATGCATATATGTATGTATGTATGTATGTATGCATATATGTATGTATGTATGTATGTATGTATGCATGTATGTATATATGTATGTATGTATGTATATGTATGTATGTATGTATGTATGTATGTGTGTGTGTGTGTGTGTGTGCAGAACCACAATTAGCATTAACAACATCATTAACAACAAACACAACAACAACAACAACAGCAACAACAATTCTGATAGTTATGAAGTATTTCGCATTCCAGTTCATAAAACGTAATTAAGGGACCTTGGAATTTCTATTTAATAATAAATCTGGTTAACTTTTCTCCAATAAACAGATTTACGATATTAATTAACTCTTGTAGTTATAGGGTGGCTGAGGACGAAGAAGCGGTGGCTGAGGATGGAGAGGCGGTGGTGGTGGTGGTGGTGGTGGAATTACCATTCCCAAAATTCTATCATTTCTAAGAACCACGAAGCTGCATTCAGCTATGTTAATGAAGTCTACATCATCGTTGTCGTCGACGCCATCCTCATCTTCATCGCTCTTTCTATCGTGGTTGTCATCGTCATCATGATCGCCGTCATCGTCGTCATCATCATTGCTATTGTCATCGTTATCTTATTATTATCATTATTGTCGTCATCGTCATCATCATCATCATCATCATCGTCGTCGTCGTCGTCGTCATCGCCAATCCTCGTCATCGTTGTCATCATCATCGACGTCATCATAGCCATCACTATCATCATCATCATCGTTCTTCTCATCGTTGCCATCGCCTTCGTCCAGATTCACCACATTAAGTTTGGTAACCTGTACTTAACTATAGTGTCTTCATGCAGAAATTTTCTCCTGGCGTCTGATAATGTAAGTTTTAGCCATCGCCTTTGTCGTCGTCATCAACATTACCACAATGTCCACCGCAACCACCCCACCATTCTAATTAGACTGCCCAACAATGTGGCTGACCACACGAGTCAAAGTGGAGAATTTCTTCGAGAACTATGTCCGCAGCGGAAGCTCTTCACACGTCCAAATACACTCGGACGTGTTGGCAACAATTTACACAAATATATGAGTGTGTGCATATATGTGTGTGTAAACAGATGGATCGATCTATAGATAGATAGACAGATCGATCGATAGATAGATAGATAGATAGATAGATAGATAGAGAGAGAGGAGAGAGAGAGAGGCAGACAGACAGATAGACAGACAGACAGATAGACAGACAGACAGACAGAAAGATAGATAGATAGATAGATAGATAGATAGATAGATAGATAGATAGATAGATAGACAGATCGATAGATAGAGAGAGAGAGAGAGAGAGAGAGAGAGGGGCAGACAGACAGATAGACAGACAGACAGACAGACAGACAGACAGAAAGATAGATAGATAGATAGATAGATAGATAGATAGATAGATAGATAGATAGATAGATAGATAGACAGATCGAGAGAGAGAGAGAGAGAGAGGCAGACAGACAGACAGACAGACAGACAAACAGACAGACATACAGACAGACAGACAGACAGACAGACAGACAGACAGACAGACAGATGAGATGAGATGATATCGATGTTGTTCACTCGCAGCTCACCGTTCGATTTATTTTTCTGATAAATCAGAGCTAAAACTTACAATATCAGACGCCAGTGGAAAATTTCCCATGGTCGCCTTCTGCATGAAGACACTATAGTTAAGCACAGGTTACCAAACTTAATGTGGTGAATCTGGAATAATTATAAATCAATTGCGAAAGAAAGTCAATAACGTTAAAGATTATTAATATCAAAGACAACAAACGGGGAAAGTAATGAAATTTCAATTAACGAAAATTAAATGGAATTATGAGGAGTGGGGAGGGGTGTGAAAGTCTTGGGGGAAATGGCCAATGTAATTCTTTTTAATTTGCCTTAATTAGGGAATTATTTACACATAAAATGCTATCATCAATTAGTCGTTCTGATAACTGTATAAAAGAACTGTGTTTGTTTTGCTGAGGAGGCTAATAAAGCTGAAACGTGTCCACTGCTGTTACCATAACAACCAAGGCTCATATTCTCTCATTTCCTCTCTCCCCATCCATATGTATATATCTTCGTACAATTTCTAATCGATAAGCTTCATATGAATGCTCTCCCTTGCTTATTTTGAGGATCCTTACCATTCGTATAAAAAAAAAACTGTTTATACTAAAATGCAAATTTCTTTGCGTTCGCCTTCATAACTTCCGGCCTCGCAAACAAGGTAGATAACTCTGACAAGAAAAAGTCAGGACTACAGACCTCCCCTAAACACACACACACAGACACACACACACACACACACAGACACACACACACACACACACACACAGACACACACATACACAGACACACACACACACAGACACACACAGACACACACACAGACACACACAGACACACACATACACACAGACACACACACACACACACACACCAGACACACACACACATATACACACACAGACATACACATACACACATGCACACACAGACACACACACAGACACACACAGACACCACACACACACATACACACACATACATACACACACACACACACACACAAACTGTGTACAGTGATACCTCGCTGTACGAGTTTATTTCGTTCCATGACTGAGCTCGTCTTACGATTTGCTCATTTTACAAATGAATTTCCCCCAGTGAAATTAACTAAAATATAATTAATCCGTTCCAACACACCAAAACCACCCAAAAACAATTTTTTATGGGTTTTAAAACAGAAAAGGTGCAGTTACAAGTAAAATGACAATTATAAAAAAAAAAAAAGAGAATGTCAAAGAAATATGTAAACTGGTTTTATTAATTGTATATTTGATTAACTTCGATAATCACTCGATTAAATTATAGTTCTTATGTGAGATTTTAATATAAACTTGTGTCAATCCTTGTTTCTTCTAAATTTACTCCTACATACAAATTATTTCTCCAACATACTAATTATGAATTATTTCATAATTAATATTTCGTCCGTTTTCCCGTTCTGAGTCCAATTCCGCCGCGGTCGACTTTGCATTTTATCCTTTCGGGGTCGATGAAATAAGTACCAGTCATGAACTGGGGTCGATATAATCGAGAGCCTCCTTCCTCGAAATTGCTGGCCGTGTGTCAAAATTTGAAACGGATGTATAAAGGTAAGTACAGAAGAACCTCGCAGTACGAGTGTCCCGTTGTACGAGTAATTTGCTGTTCGAGCGGAAATCCGCTGTAGGAGCACACAAATCGCCCCAACTTTAATCGGCCCGTGGTGTAATGTGATTATGAAGTAAACCTTTTATCACACACACACACACAGTGTAACAAAAGATTCCAAGAAGTGGTTAGTGTTGGCAGCTAATACAAATTTTCAAAAAGCTTAAAATACAGATTTCGATCGAGAGATTCGCCGAGGAAGGTCTCTACAAGGTTGCTGGTCCTTTTAGAAATAACAGCTAAATCTCGCTCAAATCATACTCAACTTTCTTCAAAAAGAATGATACATCGGATAGTGTAGTTCACGCTACACTGTGTTGGAACAAAAGACAGGATTGTCATGGTTGGCATAGCTTATAGTACAAACAACAACGCATCACTTGTAATATAGATGATATATGATTTCTAAGGCGGTGAGCTGGCAGAATCGTTAGCGCGCCGGGTAAAATGTCCAACGGCATTTCGTCCGTTTTTACATTCTGAGGTCAAATTCCGCCGAGGTCAACTTTGCCTTTCAGGGTCGATAAATTAAGTACCTGTTGAGTACTAGGATCGATGCGGCCGACTTGTCCCCTCAAAATTACAGGCCTTTTGCCAAAATTTGAAATCATTAAATATATATATATTCTTGTACATGTTTCAGTCATTTGACTGCGGCCATGCTGGAGCACCGCCTTTAGTCGAGTAAATCTACCCCAGGACTTATTCTTTGTAAACCTAGTACTTATTCTATCGGTCTCTTCTGCCGAACCGCTAGGTTACGGGGACGTAAACACACCAGCATCGGTTGTCAAGCGATGTTGGGTGGAGGGGACAAACACACATATATATAAATATTTACGACGGACTTCTTTCAGTTTCTGTCTACCAAATCCACTCACAAGGCTTTGGTCAGCCCAAGGCTATAGTAGAAGACACTTGCCCAAGGTGCCATGCAGTGGGAATGAACCCAGAACCATGTGGTTGGTAAGCAAGCTACTTACCACACAGCCACTCCTGTGCCTATATATATACACACGCACACACACACACACACACACACACACACCACACATATATATATAGATATATATATATACATATATATATATATATTATATATATATATATATATATATATATTATATATATATATATATGTGTGTGTGTGTGTATGTATGTATGTATATATGAACTTTTTAGCCATGAGCTAGTAAAGTCTCTCTATATCTTTAAGGAAAGGTTCTTCGGGTGGATCACATAAAACAAGGAATCCACTTTCTATTTCCCATTCATTTTCATGAAATAAAGACAATTCTTAAGTGAAAGCTTTAATTTTTAAGGGAGATAATTAGTGATGTGTTTCCAAGGGAGGCAATCTAGTTTAGAACTACAAATCTTCAGCTGTTTTCACCATTTGAAAGTCAAAGCGCGGTGCTTAGGCAAACGTTGGGACGTCGGACAACGTACTTTGCAGATTCAGTTACAACCATTTAAGACCTGGGGTTCGATAGACGAGAGTACAAGTCTTATGCCGTGTGTCGATGTAACATCACTCCACAAAATTTGCTGGCCTTGTATTATATTTGAAACGATAATGTGGTCAGCCGACGGAATTGATATTTCATCGGATAAAATGCTTGGCGGTATTTCTTCTGATTCGTTACATTTTGAGTTCAAATGCCGCCCAAATTGACGTTTCTTTTCATCAGTTCGGGAATGATAAAATAAGTGCCGGTCAAGCAGTAGGGTCGATGTAACCGTCAGGCAATTTCCCCCAAAACTTCAGGCCTTGTGACTGTCGTGGAAAGGACTATCTACTGGCAGGTCAGGGCGATGAAGTGGATGGTCTGCTTTGGAGGATATCTCGACCGGGAACTACTATGGATAACCTTGACAATCCCTAGCCTGGCAGTGTTATTGGAGGGCACAAGAAGGTTCTTGATAAACTTCATAGGCACAGAAATGCCGCCAGTTGGGGGTTGCTTGAGATGCGGACAGGGCGATGCAACATTGCTGTATTGCTGACCTGTGAAGTTATGCTGAACAACTGCTGACACGGGTAGGGCGAATCTATCTACCGGCCGAGTCCACCCATATTTAACAAGGGAGGACAGGGGGTGTTCCTCTGTCTTGTGGTGACGGTGAAAGACGTGTGGTGGACGAGGTTGAACGACTTGAAGAAAGACACTTTCCTCTGCGGTCAAAACAACATCGACTTTTTTAAAGTTTCACTTGAAATGGAAAATGAAAACGGAGAGAGATTTTCTCTTTCAGTGAATTTTTCAAAAAACAAAATCGCTGTTAGTGACAGAAATGGTTAAGGGGAATGGCCCTACTGTAAGCATGCGCCTGTAGATCGGAGAATAACACTTGGGTGAGGGTTCGTGCCTTTAGTGGTCAGGGTAATCCTGGATCTGTGGGGTTCCTTGATTGGCCCCCGTCGGAGTTACTCCTACATCAAGAGAACTACGTCATTCATATCATCACATATTTTGTAAACTACGGCTACTTTTATCTCACTTCACCATCTTTTTCCCATTCTCCCTCCTCATCCTTTATGCTCACCCCGACACAAATGGTAAACTGTCCTTATGATATCCCCCTTTATGCCTCTGGAACAAATAAAACAAGTCATCATCATTATTGTTGTTGTTGTTGGTTTGATTGTAAGATTGGTAGAATCATTGGAATATCGGACGAAATATTTAACCAAATCCCAAAACGAAAAATATTTAGCGATATTTATTTCCGCTCTTTACGTTTACAGTTGGTTGGAGAATTCGGTTCACGATCTTAAGGTCGTGGGTTCAATTCTTGGCAACGCGTTGTATCCTTGAGCAAGATACTTTATTTCGCGTTGTCCCAGTCTACTCGGCTGATAAAAATTCAAAGGACCAACCTTGCCACATTCTGTGTCACACTCAATCTCCCCTGAGAAATACGTTAAAGGTACGTGTGTCTGTGGAGTGCTCAGCCACTTGCACGTTAATTACACGAACAGACTGTTCCATTGATCAAATCAACTAGAACACTCGTCTTTGAAAGTGACAGAGTACCAAAGGAGATGAGGTCACGAGTGTCAAGTCGTATCCAGCTAAATTGGCAGCATTTCTCTTGAATAAACATCGTTGGTATGAGTAGAAGAGGCTCGCATACATGGCTAACTGCCATTCTTCATACAATCAATTTTGCTCAGAACTGAACTTACATGCAAATGGTCAAAACCAGCCGATAGAGACTTTACTTTTCGTTATCTCAAAAAAAACACAAAAAAACCCACAGTGTGTTGAGATTTGATAGAGATTTGGCTGTTGTTTCCAGCAGTTTCTGCCACTGCAGTTACAAGCCAACTGAATTCAGCGAAAATTTTCCTTGAATCTTTTTTTAGTAGTGCGGCCCACCTGATGATAAGCCATGTCTCATGCGGCCCGCTTCTCGATAAAGGTTGTCCATGCATGCACAAAAGTCAAACTGAAGACGGTTCCTTGTGATATTGTTAATATAACGAGGATTTACTATAGTATTTTGAATAAAGATATATTCGCAAATCTGTGACTGAATTTCAGCAATTGATAGATTAACCAACAAATGGGATTATCTCAAAACTCACCAATCTCTGACGTAGAAAAAAAAATGATTTTAAACAGAAATACACAACAAAGGAAAATGTCAGCTGAACGATGTTAATAACGGAGTAAGCTCCCCTTAGTTAACTGGGATCGGATTAACTCCATTTTTTTTTCTACTTGAGGCACAAGGCCCGAAATTTTGGGGAGAACGGGTGGCCAGTCGATTAGATCGACCTCAGTACGCAACTGGTACTTAATTTATCGACCCTCAAAGGATGAAAGGTAAAGTCAACCTCGGCAGAATGGCATTAGTTCTTAAGACAAGTGTGTGTACACATATTTCTTCTATGCTTTTACTTGTTTCAGGCATTTGATCTTGGCCATACTGGAGCACCGCCTTAAAGGGTTTTAGTCGAAGAAATCAAATCCAGAACTTATCCTTTTGAAGCCTGGTACTTATTCTGTCAAACCGCTAAGATACGGGGACATAAACACACCAACACTGGTTGTCAAGTGGTGATGGGGGGGGGGGACAAACACAGACACACACACACATAAATATATATATATATAATTATTTATAATTACATACATACATATATAAATAATATTTTTAATTAAATCCAATGCCAGGAATATAGGGATGAAAACATCCAATCTTTCACTGGCTCCACTGTTTAATACCCAATTTTGTAGAAAAAAACCCCTTACAAATCACATGGGTATATATTAAATTTATAAAAATGAATAGAAAATAGGCATATATAACTGTCAATTCAAAAATAAAAAATTATTAACATAATACTATATTTTATATCATATTCTTATAGTAATATAATAAGATAAATAATAAACATTAAATACAAATTCCATACAATTGTTCCGGTTCTTGCCCATAATAAAATCATTAAAATCCATTGTTTGTGTATAAGAATCTCTTCTGTATAATTTTTGGTAAACGAGGATTCACAGATCCAAGAAAAGACTGAATTTTAAAATATTTATGCTTTCAAGAGTGAGCGTCAATAACTAAAAACAAAAACAAGAATAAAAATTTTTAAAAAACTAATATAAAAGTCATAAAATATATTTGTATACTATTAAGTATTTAATCTAAATAGATCTAAGGGCCATTAGTTTTTTTTTTTAAATACCAGGAATAATATTTTTTTAAATATTTATGCGAATCATCATATACCAAAAATTACATTGAAAAGACTCTTATACACAAACAATAGGTTTTATAATTTTATTATGGGTAAGAATCGAAACAATTGTATGTAATTTGTATTTAATATTTATTATATTACTAGCAATGTGTCCCTGTGTCTGTCTGTCTATCTTTAGATGTGTGTGTGTGTGTCAGTTGTCACAAAAATGTATGTATACCGACGCACACATACACCGTCACACACATACACATGTCAGTCATCGACCTAATGTACATAACGAATACACTCATAGGCGCAGGAGTGGCTGTGTGGTAAGTAGCTTGTTTACCAACCACATTGTTCCGGGTTCAGTCCCACTGCGTGGCACCTTGGGCAAGTGTCTTCTACTATAGCCTCGGGCCGACCAAAGCCTTGTGAGTGGATTTGGTAGACGGAAACTGAAAGAAGCCTGTCGTATATATATATATATATATATGCGTGTGTGTGTTTGTGTGTCTGTGTTTGTCCCCTAACATTGCTTGACAACCGATGCTGGTGTGTTTACGTCCCCGTTACTTAGCGGTTCGGCAAAAGAGACCAATAGAATAAGTACTGGGCTTACAAAGAATAAGTCCCGGGGTTGAGTTGCTCGATTAAAGGCGGTGCTCCAGCGTGGCCGCAGTCAAATGACTGAAACAAGTAAAAGAGAGAGAGAGAGTATATAGGAAATGTGATGTCATTGTTGTTATGGTGGTGGTAAAATGTCATTGTTGTTATGGTGGTGGTAAAATGTCGTTTACGATAGGTGACGAAAAGAAAAATGATAATGTCAAGTTTTTGTAATGCAAATATGTGAATGAAAATATAGTTTAGTTGGTAGCCAAAAGCTTACTGAATCTTTTGATACCTCATACGTCAAAATCAGCAACTTGGTTTTGGAATGCATAAGGAACATATGCACACACACACAAACTCTCTTTTATAGATATAGATATTATTTTATTATAAGAATATAATGTAGTATAGTATTACGTTAATAAATTTTAATTTTTGAATTGACAATTTTATATCTCCATTTTTTATATATATATATTATGTATATATATATATATAAAAAAATAAATGTGCCCTTTTAAAGCCTAGCCAGGCTCATGGGCCCGGTTTCCCAGTTTCTATGGCATATGTGTTCCCAAGCTGGACGGGACGCCAGTCTATCACAGTGTTACTCATTTTTGCCAGCTGGGTGGACTGGAGCAACGTGAAATGAAGTGTTTTGCTCAAGAATACAACGCGTTGCCCAGTCCAGGAATCGAAACCACAATCTTACGATCATGATGCTGACACCCTAACCACTAAGCTACGTGCCCCCCCCCCACACACACACATATATATATATATATAGATAGATACAGCAGATATTGATATAGATATATATATATACATACATGTATGTGGTGGTGTGTTTAGTATGGGCTTAATTCAACAAAGCCCTCTGAACAATAATAACTGTGTGTTTCCCAGTTTTAGAAACACTGTCCCCTTGTCCACTTGCACCCTGCATGTTATAACTGGTGAGTAAGAGAGGTGGCATTAGAAAGGGCATCCAGTGGTTTTTAAAAAGAAACCCTGTTTTTCTGAAAACTTCTCCAACCCATGCCATATTGAAAAAAAATGTTAAATTTAACTTCCAATAGCTTAGGGACTTAGAAGCAGGGGTCACGACCATTAACCCCAAACTTGGTGATGGATTAGGTCTACCTTGACAGTACCCAATGACCAGGTGGTGTTGTTAAATCAGGTCAGAAACAAAGTGTACCACCCTAAAAGAAGAAGAGCAATCTCTCCATTTAATCGTGTCATGATTCCTAAAATACAAAAGAACAATAAGCTGGGTGTGTGTGGGTGTTGTTGCTATGGAGGAGAGGAAGTCACAAGAAATGAAACGTAAGCACAATATTAACAAAACTGGTTTTATTCAGGAAAAAAAAAAAAACATGCTTTAAGTTGAGGGTGTAGAAAAAATCCGTTTACAATTAAATTTAGAATAATTAAAACTAGAATTCAATATAACGAGTCGAAAAGATAAGGTTCTGGTACAAGAGAGTAGAAAAAATATTCTTAGACATGGTATGAGAAAGTTTTAAATAACCTTGAAGAATATATTTAAATGAAAAATATTCTGTGAGTCTTTGAGTGGTTTTAGTGAGAGAAGAAGGAGGAACCCTGAGGAAAAAGAAGAACGAGTGAGGATTATAAAGAAGAAAAACAAAATGTTTCACTTGAGTAAAAGTGAATTTTATATAAGGACCCCAAAAAGAAAATAGAACTCGTTGAAAAAGATCCTTAAATATTTTAAAGATGTTGAACTTGTGTTTAACCCCTTTATCATTTAAATCAGCCAAACCAGGCCCAAATATTCTGTTTTATGTTTGAAATGGCCTGATCTGGCCTTTCTCACCTACCCTACACTGTCATTTTAAAAATAACCAATTACATCATCAAAATCTTGACACTATGAGATAATACATGATTAATTTTAAAAAAAGGTGAATGAATAAGAATTACATTCGACAGAACAATTTGAATGCTAAAGGGTTAAACCAGTCATGTCTGGCCGAAATATTCTTTCTGCTTTATGCTCAAGCAGGCCAGATTTTGCCTCTCACACTTACCCTACAATGTCATCCTAAAAATAATGCATGATTAATTCAAAACAACGTGAATAATTAAGCATCACTGTAGACATGGTAATCTGAATGCTAATTGGTTAATTTAAATTTGTGTTTTAATTAATTAATTTACTAAATATATTTTCAAATTTCTCTTAACTTCAGAAAAAGAAAAGGAATAAAGGATTCTTTTTTGTTTTTATTTGAATTGATTGTAATATTTGTAAAGGAATATCTTAAAATATCTTCTTGGAGAAGAAAAGAAGAAAAGTTCCAGCTCTGAAGGAATTGGTAAAACTGGTAGAGAAAAAAGAAATTGAAGAAGAAGAATAAATAAAAGTTTGTTAATTCTGTTGGGTCATCTTAATTAATTAGATCAGCAGTTACCAAGTGACCAGCAGCTTGTCTGCAAGATTAATTCCAATGGACATTTTTAGAGTTTTTATGTTATTATTCCATTTGATAGTCTGGTCTGGAGTAATAAATGATTGGTCAGTCACATGATTGGGCGGTCAAGTCAGAAATAATGAGAGAATGGTCAGTCATGCTGTTGGACAGTCCAGTCGGAAATAAAGAAGGAATGGTCAGTCATGCTGTTGGACAATCCAGTTGGAAGTAAAGGAGGAATGGTCAGTTACATTATTGAACAGTCTAGTCAGAAGTTTCACACAATGGTCAGATACACATCATTGGACAGTCAGTCTAGTCCAGGGTTCTTAACCTGGAGGAGAATTTCTAATTGGTGAGGGATGGGGTGGAGTAGGATGGGTGAAATTTCAAGATACATTTGAGGGGAAAATTTAATTTTTAAGTTCAAAATTCCTTTATCATTATTGACACTATTTTAATTAGATTTATTTTCCTAAATGTTGATCTAAGATGTTAATTGATACTAGATTAATATAAAATTGTTAATGGTATATAAGAGTGTTATATAGAAAACTACTTTAATATAAAGCTATTAATGTGATGTAATAGTGTTGTACGTAAGGCTAATATAAGGCTGTTAATGTTATGTAACTTTATGTGTACAAGGCTACTTTAATATAAGGCTTTTAACATTAAAAATAAATCGTGTTGTTTAGAATACTCTAAAATAATTCTGTTAATTTTATCTAATTGTGTTATATACAAGACTACTTTAATAGAAAGCTGTTAATGTTAGGTAATAGTGCTGTGTATAAAAGTATTTTAATATAAGTCTCTTAACGTTATATAATAGTGTTGATTAATTTTAATATAAGGCTGTTAGCATTAAAAATATACTGTGTTGCATATAAAACAGTTTTTTTTATCACATGTGGTGAGAGAATTAAAAATGGTGAAATGTTAAAGAAGAGACATAGAGAATAAAGGTCAAGAAAGACTGAGCTAGCTAAACATAAGAGGGAGTTTTGAGTGATTTCATTGAAGCAGGTGGAAGAGAAGTCAAAGGGACTGACCAGTCATACTCTTCAAGACTTAATGGAACTTAAAAAGGAAATCTTTCAAAGATCATCATCAAGGAAGTCGACCTCTGATAAATTGCTTTCATCGAGAACTTCTTGTGAATCTTTCATTTGTAAACTTTTAATATGGAGAAGATTTAATCGCGTTAAGGTACACTGTTCCGGATAGATCCAAGGTCGATATAATGGCTGGTTCTGTTCTTTCCATGCCACGTAGTTTTTACAAGCTTGTTTCATTCTACTGACCACCTGGAAAAAGACGAGAAAGAGATCAATCCAATGCAATTTCAATATTTCAATCTTGGTGTCTTTTGAACTTTATGGAACTAAAGAAATGGTTAAGGAATTAAAGAAACATCATCATCATCATCATCATCATCGTTTAGCGTCCGTCTTCCATGCTAGCATGGGTTGGACGGTTCAACTGGGTCTGTGAAGCCAGAAGGCTCATCAGGCCCAGTCAATCTGGCAGTGTTTCTACGGCTGGATGCCCTTCCTAACGCCAACCACTCCGTGAGTGTAGTGGGTGCTTTTTACGTGCCACCTGCACAGGTGCCAGACAGAGCTGGCAACGCCATGAACAGATGGTGCTTTTATGTGCCACCGCACGGGGGCCAGGCGAGGCTGGCAACGGACACGAACGGATGTGCTTTTACATGCCACCGGCACAGGCCAGTCGGGGCGGCGCTGTTAATCAACATAAAATGTTCTTTAATTCCTTAACCATTTCAAAATCAAAGTCTGTACTTTCAAAGTGTTTATATTGTACAGACAAGCGCTTCAGTCAATGCAAGCCACATTACATATACACATGGCCATTTTCAGGATTCAGGGACTTGTGGCAGGAAGGAAGTTATTTTCATATTTGGCCAAAAATGTTTGAAAAGGAATGGTCTGCTACAAGTGGTACCCAAGAGTCTAGTGAGGTTATTAAACTGGAGACCTTCATTAGAAGATAGATTATTAATTAACTGTGAGTTAAGTTATTGAGAAGAAATAATGAAAAAAAGTTCCTTACTTTTGGTGCCAAGATCTGTGTTGCTTTATTAACCACCCAACTTGGCAGACGACCTACAGAAGAAGAACAAAATCTTTTTGCAGTTATTCCTCCAAAATATGTTCAGATATTTAATGATACAAATTGATTAACTGTGCAATATGTTGTAATTAGTAAATTTATTTTGAAGAAATAATAATTAACAATGGAATTGAAGGTTAAATATGGTTTCATAAGTCTGACAATTTTGAATTTAATTCTTGATTTTTCTTTTAAAAAACATTCTACCAATAATGGCAACCACTGATATTAAGAAGAGGTGATGGCAGTACTTGCAAGAGAATTCAAGATCCTGATCTGTACAACTATTTGTTGATAAAATAATGCTTAAATACCCAGTTTGAGAAAAATCTTACAACAAAGATACCACAAAGCCTGATCAGGTGAAAAAAAAAACATCCTT
>NC_043012.1:36975596-36978096 GCF_006345805.1 Octopus sinensis
GGGATGTAAACACATCAGCATTGGTTGTCAAGTGATGTGGGGGGTGACAAACTCAGACAAACAATCATAGACACACACACAAACACACATATACATATACATATATATACGACGAGATTCTTTCAGCTTCCGTCTTCCAAATCCACTCACAAGGCTTTGGTCAGCCCAAGGCTATAGTAGAAGACACTTACTCAAGCTACCATGCAGTGGGACTGAACCCAGAATCATGTGGTTGGGAAGCAAGCTACTTACCACATAGCCGCTACTGCACTTATAAACAAACATTTAAATCAGGTCACATATGTCCCAAACATACTTCAACTGATATATATTATAATATATATATATATAATATATATATATATATATATATATATATAGAGAGAGAGCCAGAGAGAGAGAGGAGAGAGAGAGAAAGAGAGAGGTATGCCCAAACATACTTCAGCTGATCTTATATATATACAATATATATTACATATATATAACCCACACGAGATACAGAAAATGCCGACAAAAACAGACACAATCACCTCCATAAACGAAGAAATACTGAAAGAACTCAAGAAAACAACACAAATTTGTCAACTTTTTTGAACAAATTCGACTCGACACTTCAACCCATCGAGAGAACAATGAAGAAACAGATACGAAAAATACAACCTCCAAAATTGTCGAAAACCTTGGAAACTTATGCGAAACAATTAGAACATTTTTCTCTAACAACGCTAACCAAGGACCTCCAAACGCGTCAATATATGGGATCAATACTCTAACAACATACCAAATGAAACACCACATAATACCACAATGGAACAAATCACTCAGAGATAGAAAGTTCGCCTTTTGGAAGATGATCCAAAACAACAACAAAGTGGATATATACGAAAAATGGCTCAACCGGACCCCGTTAATCCTCCCACGTAAATTCCAGTTCAAAGCTATTACAGAAGAACCTGAAACTCAAAGACACCTCAGGGAGAGAATGGCACTGAAAAAATGAAAATGGAAATAGAACTTCTTAAATTGAGGGCCCAAACGAATGAGGATAAAATAAAATCCACCGATGAAGATATCAACGAAGAAATTCGCAAAATGACCCAAGGCCCAGATCAAGAGAAGTTTTCCAAACTATGGAAAGAGGACTGTGAAAAAGAAGAACTAAAATCTCTCCAACGCTGGGAGAAAAGCGCCACTTGGTTCTCAGACTATGAAGCTGTCCTTCAAACAGAGCACGCCTCCAACAACCCTTTCCAGAAAATAAGAAAACCAAAACAACACCCAAACACCGATACACACCTGTCTAAAATCGGAACCTTCACTACTATCAAAAAAGAATACAGGACCTAACCTAACTCTGTAAGCAGCCAGCGATACAATATCAGGAATACCGCCACTTCAAGCAGAGAAGGATAAATCAACACCACAGCATAGACACTGCAACCTCATCCCCACCCAAAGGAGTTACCAAGAAATCTTCGTCCCATTAACCGGTTAAACAACCATGCACAACAAACCCACCCACTTGCAATGATTACCAACGAAGGCCTCCTAGAACACCACACCCGAATATGGGATATCGGGATGCTCTCCTCAATACTGCTCCAAGAACACACACCATAAATCACAACAGGAGACCCCTAATCAACAAAGAACAACTATATACTAGCTACCGTCCCAACCACCGCATTCATTTTTAGACCCAATACGCAAACACAGAGACACAAGATAGCACCAAACAAGTAGGAGGAACCAAAAGTAATAAAAATTATTAATCTAACTCACAAGGAACTAACAGCAAACCACAATAAACATACTTTCCAAAGGACTCAAGTTTACACCCACCCCACAACACCCCAACTACAATGAATGAAAGAAGACCGCAGAATTCTGCAGAAAATTAAGACTTACTGAGGAGCTATACGATAAATACAACGAGGACGAATCGTTAGCCAGAAATAGGAGTAACTACACCCCCTCGAAAGGTAAGAATAAACCACTTGATGATTTCTGTGACCACATATCAAATTACCCATATCAACATATGCACAAACAAAAACACAAACCAAACTTCAGAAAAAGAATGGGCTGAGTTGAACAAATTAAAACTAGATAAAACAATAACAATCAAAGAGGCCGATAAAGGGAGTGCTGTTGTCTTAATGGATACAACATTTTACATAACTTTGGTACTTTCTATGCTGGAAGACACAACATACTATGAAAAGGCACAAAACTACAGTCACAAAAAATAATGAGGGACTAAAAATCCATATTAAACCCATACAAAGCAGGGCTCACCGACAAAGAATATGATTATATGACCAATTTCACAGTAAAACTAGCCAATTCTACGTATACCTAAGATCCACAAAAGTGAAAAAATAAGCAACGCATGCAAGATAGCTACAGACAAAATAATTAAAGTCCCTAATCCTAATGACCTCAAATTGAGACCCATAATAGCAGGTCCCGCATGCGAAACCCACCGCCTCAGTAACTT
>NC_043012.1:36983096-36990596 GCF_006345805.1 Octopus sinensis
ACCATTGTTCTCATCTCCATTTTATTATGAAGTTGATTGTGTTAAATTCAAATTTTATAACAAAAATTACCCCATCATGTCACATTTTCTTGTAAATTACCAACTTAATAACGATGCAATTTATACCAATTTCCACAATACCATAAATTTATTTTGCTCTTAAAGTCACATTAAATATATCTGTTGTAATTAATTCATAAATATCTAATGAGTTGCCATGTTCGTTAGCATTATATAATGTATTAACCTACATTTTAGTATTTAATTCTTTGTTTATAAGGTGTCTCAGGTGTGTCACGCTTCAGGCTTCAGCAGAAGTCAGCCAGCATACCTGGGCTCCATTTTCCTTTATACCTGTTTTCCATTGACGCTATTTCTTGATAGAACCTAATTCCATGTTCATCACTCACACCTGCATTCTCTGGTGAGAAGGACAGGTGAGAATGAAGAAGGTGTATCTCATGTGACATATTGCATCCGAGATCTTGGCAGCAGATGATCAGACTCTCCACTATACTCCCTCGATGGACCTCTTGGTGCCTTCCCAGAACTCTTTTGCATACATCTTTGAATGCATGCCTGGCTGCTAGCTCAGTTTAATCGATTGTTGCCTTCAAGTCCTAATCAGCTATAAGATGACAAATCTGAGGGCCTATGAATATGCCCTCTTTAATCTTGGCATCAATTATTTTAGGGAAGATTGCCTTAGGTACTGCAAACATGGCTTATTATGTTGCAGTGTTGCTTCATTAGGCCTAGTTTTATTTACAGTGGTGGCAAAAGGATTTTCTCCTTAACGAGTGGTTCATGATTTACATTATGGCATCTCGGCGTCATTGTTTCCCGTGGTGGTCATTCTGGGCGTACATAATGTTCTGATCTGGTCCTACTGTTCCACCAGCAAAGGAAGCATATAAACTTGGTGTATCCACTTTGTAGCCCATTAAGTAGGGCCACTACTTTCAAGTTCACACAAATTAGCCACTCATGTTCCTTGTAACTTATACAATCTAGAATAAAAGCGAGCTTCTCATATGTCTCTCTTAAAATGACTGAGTGAGCATTTGGAACTGAAGGCACGGTGTACCCAATGTGCAACAGAACCACTTTTGTGCTCTAAAAGGATGCATCTATGAATAACCTCCACTCATTTGGTTCATAGGTCAGCTCAAAAGCATTGGACAAGTCTCTGGTATCATTACAAGAAACCAAGTGGTTTTCTAAAGTAAAGAATTGCTGTAGATCTGCAGAATGCTTCCTAAATACTGTATTTCAAGCATCGTTATCCAACAGGTTCCATTGTTGCTGACGTAAGGCCAGGACTTCACTCTGTTGCTTAGTAAGTGTTAGATCACAAACTAGGTCATAGAGTTCAGGTTGGGCGATTAGATGTGGTTTCTTTTCAGATTCAGCAGGGATTGAGACCCATATAACTATAAAACTATTGCATGTACTTTTATAATTTTCATAGGTTAGGTTGACAAATACCTTAGGAATACCCCATTAAAATTATATCAAAATCTGTGCATAACTTTTAGAGTTGACAGTTTCAACCCTTTCCTGTTTGCACTCAATTCCAATGGAACCATCATTGTATTTCACATAAGATGGTAATTTACGAGAAACTGGAGGGTCACAAAAAGAAACGGATGTTATATTCGTGATCTACACAACAAAACACTCCAAGAAAAGGTTATTCTTGTTTCCGTTTTTTTTTTTCCCATTGTTATACAGTGTTGTTTACTGTTTCAGTTTGGGTGGGCATGGGCTCCTTCCCCTCTCTTGTGAGTGTCATATGTGTGTGTGCCTGGTGTTAAATTACCAGGGGGGGGGCTTTACCACAACTCACCCCCAACACACGGCTGCTTTAACACCACCACCATCACTACCAGTTAACACCACAGAATGTCAAGTGTGTGTGTGAGTGTGATTGTGTGTGTGTGTGTGTGTGTGAGTGTGTGTGTGTGAGTGTGTGTGTGTGTGTGTGAGTGTGTGTGTGTGTCTGATGGCCTTGATAACATGGCTTTTTTATTGACTCAACAATTGTTACTTTAAGTGGTTTGCGATGTTGTGGTGGTTATTAGGGTGACTGGTAACCATAACAACAAAATTGGCGACAGCAATGATGATGATGATGATGATGATAATGATGATGATGATAATGATGATGACAACGATGAGAATGATGAGGAGGAAGAGGAGGAGGCGACTATGCATTAGCAAACGCCATTATCAACCTACGACCACGTCCCCATCCCCCACCCCAAACATGTCACCCAATCTTCTAAAATTTAAAAATACATTTATAATGGAAAGATATTATTTTCCCCAGAAAACGAAAATGAAAGAATGAAACTGTACGCTACCGTACGCTACAATAAAGAACTGTATAGCATCATCACCATAATCATCATCGTCGTCATCATCATCATCATCATCGTTTAATGTCTGTTTTCCATGCTGGCATGGGTTGGACAGTTCAACTGGGGTCTGGGAAGCCAGGAGGCTGCACCAGGCCCCAGTTTGATCTGGCAGTGTTTCTACAGCTTGATGCCCTTCCTAATGCCAACCACTCCGAGAGTGTAGTGGGTGATTTTTTTATGTGCCACTGGCAAAGGGGCCAGAGGGGGCTGGCATTGACCATGATCAGATGGTGCTTTTCACATGCCACCGGCACGGGAGCCAGTCAAGGCGGCACTGGCATTGGCCACGTTCGGATGGTGCTTTTTACATGCCACTGGCACGGGAGCCAGTCAAAGTGGCGCTGGCAACGGTCACGTTCAGATGGTGCTTTTTATGTGCCACCAGCATGGAGACCACAACTACAATTTCCATTTGATTGTGAATTGATTTTATTTGATTTTTTATTTTATTTTACATGAATATACGACGGGCTTCTTTCAGTTTCCATCTACCAAATCCACTCACAAGGCTTTGGTCAGTGCAAGGCTATAATAGAGGACACTTGATCAATGAACTGAAAAGCCATTTGGTTGAGAAGCAAGCTTTTCACCACACCTGCATCTACAGATTATCTCTAAATCATCTATGGACCCAGCACGCTCTCACAAATAGACTCTTATAGATATTGATCTCACAGCAAATCAACTAATCAGTCATTAACGAGGTAAAAGGTCTGATGCTAATTTCATAAAATTATGACACAATGAAGCAATCCAGCTGAAACAACCCGACTGGCAATTCAACGTGCTTCTTCAATATAAGAATGCTGCCCACCCCTACCCTTCTTCACTCTATTTTGACCAAAAAGTCTATTCAAGAGCTTGGTTGGGAAGGGCTTTGGTATTCACAGTATTCTCCGGATAATGCACCTTCAAGTTATCTCCTCTTTTCATTTGATCTCTAACACTCAGAGAGGCATTTCATCCAATAATGATGTGGAGCCGGTAACATGGATCAATGAATTCTTTGAGTGAAGATGAGGTGATTTCTATTGTCAGAGTATTGACAAGCTAGCGGAATGCTTTCAAGAAGTCATGAACAATGGAAGAGAATTGACTGATTGAATGATTTGATAAAACTGTTGATGAAAAATAACGATTAAAATGAATGGGGGAAAAAATTCATCTGAGAATCCAATCTATGGCTTAATTAAAAACAGTTATGGTGTGCAAAGAAATCAGTAATAGCCAACGACTAATTTTAAATGTCTTCACAAGTACTGGAGATAATTCAAGACATGTTTCAATCATATTATGACCTCATCAGCAGAACACAAACTTCACTATAGTTGGTGACCCATTAAAGACCATAATCAAACTATGAATATTATTTATAAATTTTTACATTTTTTAAGTCCTAAGGACTCTAAAGTCATACTTTTTCTGTCATACTGCTTATTACCTCCACCTTAGCGAAGATGGAGGTATTGTTTTCAGTCTCATTCATTTGTTTGTTTGTCCATGGACAAGATATCTCAACAACCACTGGATGGATTCCAATGAAACTTTCAAGGATGTCGGCCTTGTGACTGGTACAGACTGATTAGATTTTGGCATCGATCTGGTACCGAACAAGGATTCTGGAATATTTTTCTGGTTATTTTACTTAATTTTTTAGTATTCTCATTTGTGAGAGCAGTCGAGTTTATTTCGGATATTCTCAATTTAAAAGTTCTCTCTGGCTAATCGTTGAGAGGATGTTGGTGTTGTCTTGGCAGAGGTTTGCGCTCTCTGAGTGCTCTTGTTTGTATTTTTCTTATACCAAAAGCTTTATGATATTTTTTATATTAAATATGGCAGCAAGATGGCAGCACTATTAGCAGGCTGGGCAAGATACTTACTAGTATCTCCTTTGTCTTTACGTTTTGAGTTCAAAT
The DNA here is from genome assembly GCF_006345805.1 of Octopus sinensis. Classification (NCBI taxonomy): domain Eukaryota; kingdom Metazoa; phylum Mollusca; class Cephalopoda; order Octopoda; family Octopodidae; genus Octopus; species Octopus sinensis. Next base: position 36,987,436 of record NC_043012.1, read on the forward strand.
TCCACCAAAGCAATGGAATTTCAACTCAGAACTTTCCTCCAAAGAATGAAAGACTTTGCCTTTCATCCTTTTGGGGTCGATAAAATAAAGTTGAACACTAAGGGTGAACTAGTTGAACATTATGGGGTCGCTGCAAGTACCTTACTCCCTCCCCATAAATTGTTGGCCTTCTTCCACAATCTAAAACTGCTTTTATTCTTTTATTCATTTACTTGCTTCAGCCATGCTGGAGCATCGCCTTTAGTCGAGCAAACCAACCCCAGGACTTATTCTTTGGAAACCTAGTACTTATTCTATCAATCTCTTTTGCTGAACAGCTATGTCACACAGACATAAACACACTGGCATCAGTTGTCAAGCGATGTTGGGGAGACAAACATACACACACATACATACATACATACATACACACATACACACATACATACATACATACATAGACACATACATACACACATACATACATACATACATACATACATACACACATACATACATACATACACACATACATATATACATACACACATACACACATACATACCTACATACATACATACACGCATATGTACATACATACATACATACATACATACATACATACATGCATACTTACATACATACATACATACACACATACATACATACATACATGCATACATACATGCATACATACATACACACATACATACATACATACATACATACATACATGCATACATACATACACACATACATACATACATGCATACATACATACACACATACATACATACATACATACATACATACATACATGCATACACACATACATACATACATACACACATACATACATACATACATGCATACATACATGCATACATACATACACACATACATACATACATACATACATGCATACATACATACACACATACATACATACATACATACACACATACATACATACATACACACATACATACATACACACATACATACATATGTTGGGCTTCTTTCAGTTTTTGTCCACCAAATCCACTTGCAAGGCTTTTGGTTGGCCTGAGGCACTTGCCCAAGGTGCCATGCAGTGGGACTGAACCTGGAACCATGTGGTTGGGAAGAAAGCTTCTTATCACACAGCCACTCCTTTATTTACATGAAATTTAAAATCTGTCCCCGAAACGGGACAGGGCCTTTAATGGGTTGAAGTGGCATCAACATAAAGAACACAAGGAAATTTGTGTAGAATAACAGCAGAAACAGGCAGAGACAAAATCATTACTCTTGGATGCCATCTGCATGGAAAAACAATAGTTAAGTTGGTGTTAAAATATTTGATACAGGCAGCGTTAAATATGTTCGTTAATTAGAAATGATAATTAAGCGAAGAGAGGGAGATAAACAGCAGTAGTGTTAATAATTATAGCTGTATCGTCTCTGGGGAAATTCTGCCTTTTGTCTAGAAGGTTCCATCTAAGTATCTGTTTTATTTTGTTGCTGCTATCAAAACCACCACCACCACCAACACCACCATTGCCATCTCCACCACTACAGCTGCAACTGATACTACTATCATGACTATCACCACCACCACCACCACCACCATTATTATTATTATTATTATTATTATTATCATTATTATTATTATTATTGCTGCTACTAGTAATACTACTAGCACCACCACAATCACTATGACACCACCACCATCAACTCCCACCGCCACCACCAGGAAAAGACAGTGTTCCTTCATTAGCTAAATGGGAAGTTAATGAATAATTAAGGAGAAACTAGCGTTTCAATTGTCAACTTATTGAAAAAGATCAATAACAGGGAAGGAGATCTAAATTAATGGTTATTAGGAGGGGGGAGGGGGGAAGGAGGAGGAAGAGGACAATAAAGAGGAAGTGACGTTGGTTGTGGTGTACTACTGGTGGTAGTAGCAGTAGTAGTAGTAGCAGCAGCAGCAGCAGCAGCAGCAGTAGTAGTAGTAGTAGTAGTAGTAGCAGCAGCAGCAGTAGCAGAAGCAGCAGCAGCAGCAGTAGTAGTAGTAATAGTAGTAGTAGTAGTAGTAGTAGTAGTAGTAGTAGTAGTAGTAGTAGTGGTAGTAGTAGTAGTGTGTAGCAAAGGTTTGCAGAATGATGTCTGACTAGGAGCCCCACAACCAAAATAACAATAGTTGTCTTAGTAAACACCAAAAATGCCTTGAGGAATTACCATTCTACACAGCATCCCACCACAGTACTCTATATGCAAACGCACACACACACACACACACGCACATGCATATATATATATATATATATATTATATATATATATATAATATATATATATATATATATATATATATGTATATATATATATATATGTAAAATCTGGGGATTATATAAAAGTATGTTAATTCTTCAAAAGTCTTCCATGAAAAATCAGTGAGATGGACATTATGTTACATAATAAATAATAATAATAATAATAATAATAATAATAATAATAATAATAATAATTTATTATAATAATGAGCTTATTGTATTATAAGATAGTAAACTCCATTAATTCTTCCAGAAGATTCCATGGAACTCTACACTAAAGAATATGAATATGAAACTGTCTTTAGTAGAGAAGCTGAAATTCTTTGAGTGAGATTCTGGAAGCTTCTAGAGAGAAACTGTTTTTTTTTTTCCAATGTAAGGAATTATATCTTCTGCAACACTAAATATATTACAGCGGAAAACCCTGGATTATGATTGTTATTATTACCATCACCATCATCATCATCATCATCATCATCATCACCATCATCACCACCACCATTATCATCATCATCATCATCACCATCATCATCATCACTATCATCATCATCATCACCACCACCATTATCATCATCATCATCATCATCATCATCATCATCATCATCATCATCATCATCATTATCATCATCATCACCACCATCATCATCATCATCATCATCATCATCATCATCATCATCATTATTAAGGCAGTGAGCTGGCAGAATTCTTACTGCACCGGAAAAATTGGTTAGTGGCATTTCTTCTGACTTTATATTCTGAGCTTAAATTTGGCCATGGTCAACTTTGCCCTTCATTGTTTTGGGGTCAAGGAAAAAGGTACCAGCTGAGTACTGCAGTCGATATAATTGACAAACCCCATCTCCCAAAA
>NC_043012.1:36995596-37009396 GCF_006345805.1 Octopus sinensis
AACTTACCACACAGCCACTCCTACGCCTATATGTATATATATGAAATATATTTAAGATTCTGTTGAATTCAGTACTTAAATTGAGGCACCTTGCTAGGTCAGTATAATCCACACACCCCAACAATATTATTTGAATACTGAATATCAAGACTCCATGCAGGGGTGTTTGTACCTGATATTCCTGCCATGCGCACAGACAATGCAACCAAGCAAAGTGAAGATATCCGCTCTTGGTAATTCAGACCTGTACTTTTTTATAAAGGTACTTTCTATAGTATTTCTGAAGTACAGATCCCAAGTTCGGTGAATAAAATATAGATGAGTAACAAAGATGTACAGGTGTCAATTCATTACGGTTGTTTCAAGCGACTCATTACATCAATTTGAAAGAAACCATTCTCGTCAGACTTCAAACAGAAAGGGTAAACCATTTTTTAAACATATTTATATCAATGATGGAACTCAAAATATTTGCGTTGTTTCTTTTGTCATATCTGTGGCAGAATGAGTTTAAAAAATAATGCATACTACACCAAGCCTTCTATAATTTAGAGAGTAGCAGAGGAAACAGTGGGGAATCAGGATGAAAAAGAACGGTGACCTAGTTACTTATATTTAGAAGTCTTTATGCAGAATGTAGTCTTCAACCATTTGCAATGAAATCCATTGGGAGTCATCAACTGTGTTCCAGTCGATGGTGATAAATCAATTGATGTCAGACAGTCTACGAGACTCTGACAAGAACGGATTCTTTCAAATGCTTTCATTAATCAATTAAAGGAGATGTTTGAAACATCTGTAATGAATTGACACCTGTACATTTTTGTTACTCATTTATACACACACACACACACACACACACACATACACACACACACATACACACACATACACACACACACACACACACACACATGAGGGGTGTTCATTAAAGATTTCCCCTGACCCACTTCCCAAGGACTAGGACAAACGAAATTTGGCACAATTATTAGTCCTTCTCTACATGGCCACCACCAATGGTGACACACTTCTCCCACTGCTTTACGCAGCTGTGAGGGCCTTGTCTGTAGAAGTCAGGAGGTTGTGTCTGGAGCCAAGACTTTATCTTGGAAATAAGTTCATCATCATCCGAAAAGTGCTTCCCCTTCAAAAAAGACTTCATGGTTGGAAAGAGGTGGAAGTCAGATGGTGCAGGGTTAGGAAAGTTAAGGGGATGAGGAAGGGTTTCATAGCCAAAGGTGTGTGCTTTCATCTGGGTAACATACGCATAGAGAACTGGGGTATTGACTTGGAAGAGGCGGACTCCTTTGGTCAGTATGCCACACCTCTCTGCTTTGATGGCATCCCACAATTTTTGCAGCAGAGAAGCATAATATGCCCCATTAATTGTGGTGCCCTTTGCCTGAAAAACCATCAACACTAGTCCCAAGAGGCTGTGAGCATTACCTTGCCTGCTGAGGGTTGGACACGAGACTTCTTTGGAGGTGGTGAGTTCTCATGCTTCCAGTGCTTCGACTGGACTTTAGTCTCGGGATCAAAGTGATGGACCCATGTTTCATCCTGTGTGATAAGTCTGCCGCAAAATTCCTTCTTGTTTTCTTGGCACATTGCTAAAAGAGCCTGGAAGCAATTGACACATTCCTGTTTCTGAAAAGGTATGAGCACCTGGGGAATCCATCATGCAGACAACTTCTGCACCTGCAAATGACTGTGAATGATTTTTTTTTCCATGGACCCTACACTTATCTTCACTTCTTGGACTAGTTTCCGAACAGTTATGCAGTGTTCCTCTAAAATGGCAATTTCCACTTTATGGATGGTGTCATCATTCAATGGTGGAATGTGGTCGTCCAGGAACAGGAGCAGTTCCCACCAATGTTCGACCACATTTGAATTGGTGATGCCAGTGCTTGACTACATCATATGATGGTGCATCGTCACCATAAACTTCTTTCATCTCATCGAAAGTTTCTTTTGGTGTGCGACCTTTCAAGTATAAGAACCTGATCACTGATCTGCATTCAACTGCCTCCATTAGGGCCACCATTAGTCCACTTCTGCAGCCGTAAAAGACAGCTGAAGACTAGCAGAAAGCTGCAATTCACAATGGGACACTTATAGATATGTATGGTTGTACCTGTACAAGTTCCGTTTCCTGCAATAGCCGGAAGTGGGTCAGGGGAAATTTTTAATGAACACCCCTCATGTATGTATAATGTGTATATATATACATTGGATCAAGTAATGAAGGTCACAGAGAGGGTCATAGCCCATCTCATCAGGGAGAGAGTCTGCTTAGATGAGATGCAGTTTGGTTTTGTGCTGGGTAGAAGCACCACTGATGCCATATTCATGGTTCGACAACTGCAGGAGAAATACCTAGCCAAAGATAAACCCCTATACTTAGCTTTTGTGGACTTGGAGAAAGCCTTTGACAGGGTCCCCCGATCCCTTATCTAGTGAGCGATGCAGAAACTGGAGATTGACAAATGGTTAATAAGGGCTGTACAGGCCCTTTACAGAGAGGCTGTTAGTAAGGTTAGGATTGGCAATGAGTACAGTGAAGAATTCTGGGTAGAAGTTGGCGTCCACCAAGGCTCAGCCCTCAGCCCCCTTCTATTCATCATAGTCCTCCAGGCAATAACAGAGGAATTTAAGACGGGTTGTCCCTGGGAGCTCCTCTATGCTAATGACCTAGCCCTCATAGCAGTATCACTACCAGAACTAGAGAAGAAATTTTGTGTATGGAAGCTAGGTTTAGAATCAAAAGGCCTTAGAGTCAATGTAGCAAAGACCAAAGTCCTAGTAAGTAGGAAGGCAAACTCACCACACACCCCTTCAGGTAGGTGGCCCTGCTTGATCTGTAGAAAAGGTGTAGGTAGAAACTCCATAAGATGTACCCAGTGTAAGCTATGGACACATAAGAGGTGCAGTAATATCAAAGGAAAATTAACCGAGAAGATAGCTTTCGTGTGTGGCAGATGCACAGGGGCAATAGACACCATTGATACTCAGAAAACAGATTCCATTACACTCCTGGGGGAGAAACTAGAAGTAGTTGATAGTTTCTGCTACCTAGGTGACCAACGTGCCACACAATGGGACTGAACCCGGAACCATGTGGTTGAAAAGCAAGCTTCTTACCACCTGGCCACATTTTTATTCTGAATTATCTAAAATGTTATACTTGCCTGTATTTTCAACTGAACACTAAGCAGTGTGTGTGTGTGTGCATGTGTGCGTGTATGTGTGTGTGCGTGTGTTTCTGTATATGTGCATGCACGTGTGTGTATATGTTTGTTTGTGTGTGTGTGTGTGTGTGTGCATGTTTGTTTGTGTGTGCATGTGTGTGTGTATGTGTGTGTGTGTGCATGTGTGTGCGTGTTTGTATGTGTGTGTATGTGTGTGTGCATGTGTGTTTTTGTGTGTGTGTAAGTGTGTGTGTTTGTGTGTATGCGTGTGTGCATGTGTGTTTGTATGTGTGTGTTTGTGTGCGTGTGTGTCTGTATGTGTGTATGTGTGTGTGTGCATGTGTATGTTTGTTTGTATGTGTGTGAATGTGTGTGTGTGTGTGTGTGTGTGTATGTGTGAGTGTGTGTGTGTGTAAGAGGTTGTTTATTATAAAATATGTAATATGGTAATAGAGTTTTTTTTTTTCTGTCTAGAGTATAGCTATTTGAGATAAAATCATTAATGTATCCCTAGATAGCCATAGCCAAGAGACCCGATGCAACACAAGTTTCTGCAAACTGCAAAATATATTCTTCATTCGAAATGTCATTTGTAACTATTTGTTATTGTTTAGCACAATGTCAGTTCTTGACCGAAGGCGTTCCAGCCATGACCACCCCGTCGTTCTTGCACATCTAGGACCGACTACTCTAACCAACATGTCCGACGTGATCATTTGTGTTATTCCTTTCCAAGACTACAATCAAGAGAATTTGGCTGTTATTTCTAGCAGCCCAAATTCCTCTCCTTGGTTTAGGTATTTCTCAAAGTTTCCACACAACACACTGACAAACTAGATAATTGTTCTACTGCTCATTAACAATAAAATAAAAAAAAACAACCTATTTATAAATTAGTTTTTGTCGTTATATTCCGCTCAAAACGTACGTTAAATTCCAGTCATTTTTATATTTGTCTGTGTCTGCAAATAGTTCTGAGATTCTAATAGTTTCTGTAAAAGACTTTTGTTTAGAGGTTTCTATGTATTATTCCATATTCGGTTGACAATTCCTATTCAGTTGGCAATTAAAATGCTTGTTTTGTTTCCTGAGAATGTTTACAATATTTGGTTAATCCTATTGATGCAAACCCGCCTCAGACCAAACCTGGTCCTATGATAAAAACTTTCCGTTTTATGAAGATCTAAATTAAAACCTTATATCAAAATTTCCATCAAAATTTCATGTTAATTCATTTTTGCAAAAAACAGCTTAATAAGGACTAATGTTATTTTACTAAAATCTTCACCATTTTCAAACCATTTTCAAAGATTTTGACTCTAAAAGATATGAAAGACAAAGTTGATCCTAGCCAGATACGAACTCAGATCTGAAAGATCTGGAACAAATACTTCAAGGCTTCCTATCCAACATTAGTACAAGTCTGCTAATTTGGCGCCTTAACTACTGGCCTAACCCTTTTGCTACTATATATCTCTTGCAGTGCACTGGTTTTGTTTCGATTCAGTTTGAAGATTTTAGTAAAACAACATTAGAGAGTTTGCTAGCTGGGATAGAGAAAGCAGGAGACTTTGGTATCAGGGATAGGAAAAAAAAAGGAAGACACTTTGGTAACAGGGGTAACAAGGACAGAAAAAGAAACTTTGATATCAAGAACAGGGAGAGGCACTATAATGTGAGGGTTAGACGAAGGGACTCTGGTTATAGAGATAGAGTAAAAAAAAAGACACTTTGATGTCAAAAACAGAAAAAGAAACTTTGGTATCTAGAATAGAGAAAGACACTGTGATATGAGGGAAAAGGGAAGATACTTTGGTTTGAGGGTTAGAGTGAAAAAAGTGAGAGTTTGGAGACTTTGGTATCAAGGATAAAAAGAACAAAATATTTTGGTGTCATAGATAAATTTTGAAGTTGAAAGTTTTAATTTCCTTTTATAAGTACCAGTTATATACTGGGCTATTGATCTCCAATATAATATTGAATTTAAAAGATGACCATGAACTGGTAGAGTGGTCGTATTTGACCAGACCTGGCTGGAATTAATTGATACTGTCTCTGACTGACTGGAGCTGGCCAGAATTGACTGAAACTGGTTTGAATTGACTGGAGCTAACTGGAATTAACCAGAATGGACTGGAACAGACTTGAACAAAACAACAAATATTTATCATTTTTGAAATTAAAGACAATTTAGTCCAGTTTTGGCAAGATATAAATATTTTACCAATCATTACTGGTCGATGGTTGTCTAACTCTCTCTCTCTCACACACTCAATATATATATATATATATATTATATATATATATATGTATGCATATATATATATATATATGTATATATATATATATATATATATATATATTATATATATATATATATATATGTATGCATATATATATATATATATATATACATATATATATATATAATATATATATATATATATATATATATGTATATGTATATATTGATATATATATGTATATATATATATATATATATATAAGAATCCATCCGAACGTGGCCGTAGTCAGTACCGCATCACTTGCCATCGTGCTGTGGCACATAACAAACACCATCCGGTCGTGGCCGTTCGCCAGCCTCATCTAGCACCTGTGTCGGTGGCACATAAAAACACCTTCCGAAGACCCGGCAAGACTAGTCAGGCCATAAACCATGGCCCCTACCTGGATGTAGTCAGTCCACCTGTGCATACCTTCCTCCTTGTGATACTTGTGAAGGCCTGTTGAGGCAAGTGAAAATCAAAATCAAATCAAATCAAAACAAATCAAAATAGATGAACATCAATGGAATTTGTATCTTTGTGGTACCAGTGCCGGTGGCACACAAGAGAAAACCATCCGAAAGTGGCCGTAGCCAGTACCGCATCGACTGGCCTCCGTGCTGTGGGCACATGACAAACACCATCCGATCGTGGCCGTTCGCCAGCCTCATCTAGCACCTGTGTCGGTGGCACATAAAAACACCATCCGAAGACCCGGCAAGACTAGTCAGGCCATAACCCATGGCCCCTACCTGGGACGTAGTCAGTCCACCTGTGCATACCTTCCTTCTTGTGACACTTGTGAAGACCTGTTGAGGCAAGTGAAAATCAAATCAAAACAAATCAAAATAGATGAACATCAATGGAATCTGTATCTTTGTGGTACCAGTGCCGGTGGCACACACTTTGTGGTACCAGTGCCGGTGGCACACAAGAGAACCATCCGAACGTGGCCGTAGCCAGTTCCGCATCGACCGGCCTCTGTGCTGTGGGCACGTAACAAACACCATCCGATCATGGCCGTTCGCCAGCCTCATCTGGCACCTGTGTCGGTGGCACATAAAAACACCTTCCGAAGACCCGGCAAGACTAGTCAGTCCACCTGTGCATACCTTCCTTCTTGTGACACTTGTGAAGACCGGTTGAGGCAAGTGAAAATCAAATCAAATCAAAATAGACAAAATAGATGAACATCAATGGAATTTGTATCTTGTGGTACCAGTGCCTGTGGCACACAAGAAATCCATCAGTGCCGTAGTCAGTGCGGTGGGCACATGACAAACACCATCCGATCGTGGCCGTTCGCCAGCCTCATCTAGCACCTGTGTCGGTGGCACATAAAAACACCATCCGAAGACCCGGCAAGACTAGTCAGGCCATAACCCATGGCCCCTACCTGGGACGTAGTCAGTCCACCTGTGCATACCTTCCTTCTTGTGACACTTGTGAAGACCTGTTGAGGCAAGTGAAAATCAAAACAAATCAAAATAGATGAACATCAATGGAATTTGTATCTTTGTGGTACCAGTGCCGGTGGCACGTGGCACATAAGAAAACCATCCGAACGTGGCCGTAGCCAGTACCGCATCGACTGGCCTCCGTGCTGTGGGCACGTAACAAGCACCATCCGATCGTGGCCGTTTGCCAGCCTCATCTGGCACCTGTGGCGGTGGCACATAAAAACACCATCCGAGCGTGGCCGTCTGCCAGCCTCGTCTGGCACCTGTGTCGGTGGCACATAAAAACACCATCCGAGCGTGGCCGTCTGCCAGCCTCGTCTGGCACCTGTGTCGGTGGCACATAAAAACACCATCCGAGCGTGGCCGTCTGCCAGCCTCGTCTGGCACCTGTGTCGGTGGCACATAAAAACACCATCCGAGTGTGGCCGTTTGCCAGCCTCGTCTGGCACCTGTGTCGGTGGCACATAAAATCACCCACTACACTCTCGGAGTGGTTGGCGTTAGGAAGGGCATCCAGCTGTAGAAACACTGCCAGATCTGACTGGACTGGTGCAGCTTTCGGGCTCCCCAGACCCCAGTTGAACCGTCCAACCCATGCTAGCATGGAAAGCGGACGTTAAATGATGATGATGATGATATATGCATGTGTATGTATTATATACATAAATATATATATATATACTGTATATATATATATACTGTATATATATATATACTGTATAGTCATCATTAATTGTAGCTGTATGTGCTTCAAGCACATATATTGCTAGAAATAAGAGTAAAACCACTTATAGCTGCCTAAAAGCACATTTATATATACCGACAGGGGAGACAACTACCTCATGAGGTAAGCAAAGCTGGCACAATGGACTGCACAGTTTCCATCCTAATGGCAATTGTCAACAGTGTGTCCATAAGGACGAAACTGTGCAGTCCATTGTTCTAGCTTTGCTTTGCTCATGAGGCAGTTGTTTCCCCTGTCAGTATATATAAATGTGCTTTTATGCAGCTATAAGTGGTTTTACTCTTACTTCTAGCTCACACACACGTGTGTGAGTGTGTCTGTGTTTGTATTTGTCCCCCGCCACTATTTGACAAGCAGTGTTGGTATGTTCACATCCCTGTAACTTAGAAGTTCGTCAAAAAATGACTGACAGACTAAGTACAAGGCTTGATAAAAAAAAATAAGTACTGGTGTTAATGTGTTTGACCAAACCCTTCAAGGCAGTGCTCCAGCCTGGCCACACACTAATGACTGAAACATTTAATGAGAGAGTGCCAAAGCCAGGATATATACTAACGTCAGTAATGATAGCCACTACTTCATTATGGTAGCAACTGTTAAAACTACTCTGCCTTCATTCTCTCATAATACTACCTCTCTACTAACACCTCTGCTGTCACCATAAAATAAGAAATAATACTACCTCTCTACTAACACCATTACATCTAATACTAATACTAATACTAATCTAATACTAATACTAATCTAATACTAATCTAATACTAATACTAATACTAATCTAATACTAATACTAATCTAATACTAATACTAATACTAATACTAATACTAATACTACCTCTCTACTAACACCATTACATCTCTGCTGTCACCGTAAAACTACCACCATAACGTTCCACACACACCACCACATAGCTATAACCACATCCAAACCATCCATTGCACAGCATCCACCAAAGACAGAAATACTGTTTAGTGTCAATGAGACAGTGTGGTGTGGTGTGGTGTGGTGGTTATAATGCTGATGGGTCACTGAGCCAATGTGGATCCCTCAACACAGCTAAATCTCCCTCAAATCACATCCTTTGTATTACAAAATAGAAGGACACACTGAACAATGGAGTTTTAGTATTTTAGCTTAATGCACTGGGTGGCCACCTTCCTCCAATGGATTGGTTGGTTGCCACTTGTAATGAGACCTAGAATTGAAACCTTGTAATCCTGATAGTTGGGTCCAGTGCACACTTGAGCCAGGTGACATGCCATTATTACTGACCAATCAGCTTGCAGAAGTATCACACCATATCTCAGAACATTATCAAAATTTCTAGAGGTTCCTGTGTTTTCCATAATATAAGAGTGAAAGTTTTCCAGAATCAGTGTGGAGGTTGAGAAACCACCTGAGAACACTTACCTTCACCTCTTGCCAAAAGCAAACGAGAACATGGTCCTTCAAAGCATCGGGGCAACTAGCCTTTACATCTAGTTTTCCTTTGCTGAAATTCAACCCAGAGTAAAAAGGACTTCATCAATAATAACCGTCAAACGTTATTACTGCCTCTCAAGTAATAACTAACCATTCCTGTTTGTAATTTAAGTAAAGTTGAGTTTGACTCCAGTGTCCTACAATACACTACTGGGGACCGTTGCTCCAGTCCTCCCATCTGGCAAAAACCAGAAGTACCTGCAATTCAAAATGGCCAACCTTGTTGCACTCTGTGTCATGCTGAAAACCCCTGAGGATTATGTTAAGATAATGCATGACTGTGGAGCATTCAGCCACTTGCATGTTAAATTCATAAGCAGGCTGTTCCATTGATCAGATCAACTGGAACCCTCATTGACATAACTGACGGAGAACCAGTTGTTTAATTATGCCTGGGGGTGGGGGGAACTCTGAGAGCCCCTACACACACCCCACATTACCTGTTTATTTTGTTTTGCATAACTTTTGAAAGGAAGCAAATTTCTCTCTGAAATTTGGTGACTTTTCCTAAAATTTATCCTTTTAAATACTCATGTAACTGATTTTCAAAGAAAATATTCCACGTTGCCATGGAAACAGCAGGAGTTGAACAGGTGGTATAAAACAATGACATTTCATTGATTTTTCTGGTTACAAAATTTGATTATACAGCTTTTGTAACTGAAACAACAGCAAAGTTTTGGCTGTGGAAAAGTGTTTGTCTGTTAATGATAAATATTCCTGCCAAGTTCCATTATCATAGCATAAGTCTTTCTTGAAAAATATTTGCAAATAAAAAAGCAAAAGTTTTTTTTAAAAAATAGATAACTTTGACAACGTCATCATAAAAATGCTGACATCACTGATGTTTTAAAAAGTACCACAAAATTTTATTTTCCTATGCAGTATCTATGTCCCTGCAGAGTTTCGTGGACATAGTCTTTGTGGTTCTAGAGAAATTTTTAAAGACTATAAAATTGCTAAATTTTAACACATCTGGGCACAATTGGTGACGTCAATTGAAAAACGCTGACGTCAGCAACTTGTTTGTGATGAAGAAATGTTTGCCTATGAACGGTCAATACTAAGTTTCATTGTCATGGTGCGAATGGTTCAGGAAAGGAGTGGGGGGGGGCGTTCTCAGAGCCCTCCTCCCCACTAGGTTTATGGAGTCCCTAAAATTCCCACGGCTAATAACAAATACATTAATTTTAACTATGTAATCATTTGGTTTGTTATGGAACAACACAGTGAATCAATCATCATCATCATCATCATCATCATCATCATCACCACCATCATCATCATCATCACACCATCATCATCATCATCATCATTTAGTGCCTGTTTGCCATGCTGGCTTAGTTTAGCCTGGTACTGATAAGCCAGAGAACCGTACCAGGCTCCAGACTGATTTCGGCTTGGTTTCTACAGCTGGATGCCCTTCCTAATGCCAACCACTCTAGGTGTCACCGTCATGAGTGCTTTTTACGTGTCCCTAGCACTGTCCGTTCCATTCCATGTCTGTTCCATTCCTTGAACAGTTCGCTGCCAAAGGGTCTTAGACCGGCCCCTTTTACACCTGCTCACAGGTGGTATTCAAGTCATGGCTGTTTTCCAGTGATGTTGATCATCCACATTAGTGTTTCCCTACCATTTCTTACTCATGGACCCCTCATGAAGTTGCTGGGGAAATTGATAAAGGAGGGTTGAACACAGCAGTTCCCAACCAATTTTTTTTTTCCTATGGACCCCTTTGATTCCTGTTTTATACAGGTGGACCCTCATAGCTGTTCAATATTTAACCCTTTGGCTTTCAAACTGGCCATATCTGGCCAAAATAATCTCCCTGTTTTATCTTCAAAGTGGCCATATCTGGCTTCTCACACCTATCCTGCAATGTCATTCTAAAAATAAACAATCCCATCATTGAAATCTCAAAACTACGAGATAATGCATGAGTAATTCAATGTGATAAAGTAAGCATTACATCTGTCTGAGAAATCTGAATGCTAAAGGGTCGAAAAAAATCCCAATGTATTTGTAGAATTAAATCATCACCATCATTTAACGCCTGCTTTCCATGCTAGCATGGGTTGGATGAATGACTGAGGGCTGGTGAACCAGATGGCTGCACCAGGCTTCAATCTTGATCTGGCAGAGTTTCTACAGCTGGATGCCCTTCCTATTATTAAAAATTATTCTTTCATTCTTTCATTTGTTTCAGTCATTTGACTGAGGCCATGCTGGAGCACTGCCTTTTAGTTGAACAAATCGAACCCAGGACTTATTCTTTGTAAGCCTAGTACTTATTCTATTGGTCTCTTTTGTTGAACCTCTAAGTTATGGGGACAAACACACAAACACACAAACACACATGCACACACACACACACACACACACACACACATGCACACACATACACACCATGGGCTTCTTTCAGTTTCCATCTACCAAATCTACTCACAGGGCTTTAATCGGCCTGAGGCTATAGTAGAAGACACTTGCCCAAGGTGCTGTGCAGTGGGACTGAACCCGGAACCATGTGGTTGGTAAGCAAGCTTCTTACCACACAGCCACTCAAAAAATGTTAAAATATTTTGTATGTTGTAGAAGCATAACTAATTAATTGCTCATAAATTTTCATGACAAACTCTTGTGTGGCCCCCTAAGGGTCATATGGACCCCAGCTGAGAACCCCTGGGTTAGACAGAGAATGGGGCCAGCCAGGCAGCATCGACATTCTGCCATAATCTCTAACAATAGATGTGACCTTGCTCTTCTCAGAATCTGGTGCCTCCAGTTGACCCTGAAGATCTTTCTGAGGCACCTTACTGGGCTCTTCTTGAGAATGTTATGTAGAGAACTGGGCAAACATCCATTCCAAACAAAGATGTTTAGGGAGCTTGGCAAATAGCCATTCTTCGCTTCTTTTATCTTTTAACTTGTTTCAGTAATTTGACTGTGGCCATGATGGAGCACTGCCTTAAAGGGTTTTTAGTCGAACAAATCGACCCCAGGACTTATTCTTTGCAAGACTAGCACTTATTTTATTGGTCTTGTTAATAGTCTATTGGTCTCTGTAAAGTTGCAGGGATGTAAACACACCAACATCGGTTGTCAAGAGATGGTGAGGGACAGACACAAAGACACATACATGCATACATACATACATACATACAACAGGCTTCTTTCAGTTTCTATTTACCAAATCCACTCACAAGGCTTTGGTCAGCCCAGGGCTATAGTAGAAGACACTTACCGAAGGTTCCATGCAGAGGGACTGAACTCGGAACCATGTGGTTGAGAAGCAAGCTTCTTACCACACAGTCGCGCCTGTGTTTAGAGCGCTTGGCAAACAGCCATTTTAGATATTGGCATTTAGTGAGCTGAGCAAACACTAACTGAAGGAAATTTGGGCAAATTGGAAGAAAGGCATCTGACTCCTTTTTGCAGTTGGGGATGGTCACGGATTATCATAAAAGGAATTACAAATCAGTTGCCCGTTGGCCCACAAGATACAAAAGAATATTAGAAATGAACTGTGAGTTTAGGACGCTGAGGTACAAGGTCGCCCTGTGGGGGTGAGGTGGGAGGGAGACGAATAAGTGGTGGAGATTTCCATGGAAACAACACGCAGGCCTACAGTGTATACCATTGTCTATATATACGCACTCACACAAATATATATACATCCATATACAAACACTGTTCATGTACATCCAGATACAAACACTGTTCATGCATCAACACGCCGTCACACAGGAACACACACACACACACACACACACACACACATACACTCACGCACGCGCGCACATACTCTCATATACAAGAATGTAAACACAAACAGACACACACATGCACCCAGAGGTGTGTAGACACAGTTGCGGAAACACTTAGAAATACGCATACACACAAATGTGCATACATAAACACACACATCCATACAGGAATATACACACACGCACACACACATACACAAATACACATATACACACACAATGTACATACAATCAGAAACATATTCACTCATAATGAAACACACACACAAATACTGACGTGAGTGGATTTGGTAGACGGAAACTGAAAGAAGCCCGTCGTATATATGTATACATATATATGCGTGTGTGTGTCTGTGTTTGTTCCCCTAGCATTGCTTGACAACCGATGCTGGTGTGTTTATGTCCCCGTTACTTAGCGGTTCGGCAAAAGGGACCGATGGAATAAGTACTGGGCTTACAAAAAGAATAAGTCCCGGGGTCGAGTTGCTCGATTAAAGGCGATGTTCCAGCATGGCCGCAGTCAAATGACTGAAACAAGTAAAAGAGTAAATATACACACACACACATACACAAACGCACACACACCTATACAGATATATACTACACATATACATATACACCGATAGATATCTACAAGTACACATGCATACAAGGATACAAAAATATACACATACGTATACAGTATACACCCACATACACAATTATAGATACACATATATATACAAACGTACACACACACACACACACGCCAACATATACTGCTGTAACAAAATTTACACACACGCACACAGACACTGACATGCACACACACTCTGATATATATACATATACATACGTATAGGCTTGCATACACAGTTATACACAAACACACA
>NC_043012.1:37019496-37056996 GCF_006345805.1 Octopus sinensis
TACCTACATCTATATGTATATATACATGCATATATGGGTACAGGACATCAAAAAAACGTTGAACACAGTGAGAAACGAAAACATAAAAACAAAAACATGGAAATGAACTTTTTTTCAAACAACGAAAAAAAAAACAGAGTACAAGACATACAACACAAGGAATATTCCCCTTCTTGAGTTATCCTATGACTGCGAGTCCACTGCCCTAACCACTGAACCATTGAATCTCCACTGTACAAACATATACATACAATGTAATCAAACAAATAAGTGCTTGATAAAGTCAAATAAAGGGAGATAAAAGTTATTTGTTCCCTATTCTCAGTACTGTCTTGCCTGAAGATCACACACAAGAAACTCCGACACACTCAGACACAGCTTTGAACATTGACTTTATCTATCGTCATCAACAGAATTCACTTTTCTGTGCTGGAGCATCACCTTGAAGGGCTTTTAGTCGAGCAAGTCAAATCCAGGACTTATCTTTTTTAAGCATAGCCTTTATTTCATCAGTTTCTTTCTCAAATTGTTAAGTAACAGGGACGTAAACACACCAACACTGGTTGTCGAGTAATAGTGGTGGTGGGGGGGGGGCAAACACAGACTTCTTTCTCAGTTTCCGTTTACCAAATCCACTCTCAAGACTTTAGTCAGCCCACAGTTATAGTAGGAGACAGTGGGACAAGATACAAGGCAGTGGGATTGAACTCAGAACCATGTGGTTGGTAAGCAAGCTACTTAACACACAGCCACACCTGTGCCTATATTTATTTATGTTTTACCTTTTATTTTATGCTTCGAAGGGATTTTCTCAAACAAATCAATTTCAGTACTTGATTATTTTTTCTCTTTTCAAGTCCAATACTTGTTCTATCGATATCTTATGCTGAACTGTTAAGTTACAGGAATGCAAACAAACCAAGGATGGTGGTAGACAAATACAAACAAAGACACACACACACACACACACATACATATGTGTATGTGTGTGTGTGTGTGTAAGCATCTATATCTATCTAGCTATATATATATATATATATCATCATCATCATCATCGTTTAACGTCCGTTTTTCCATGCTAGCATGGGTTGGACGGTTCAACTGGGGTCTGGGAAGCCCGAAGGCTGCACCAGGCCAGTCTGATCTGGCAGTGTTTCTACAGCTGGATGCCCTTCCTAACGCCAACCACTCCGTGAGTGTAGTTGGTGCTTTTTATGTGCCACCGACACAGGTGCCAGACGAGGCTGGTGAACGGCCACGCTCGGATGGTGCTTTTTACGTGCCACCAGCACGGAGGTCAGTTGATGCGGTGCTGGCTACGGCCATGTTTGGATGGTTCTCATGTTCCACCGGCACTGGTACCACAACTACAAAGTCCATTGATGTTGATCGATTTCGATTTTGATTTGATTTTTGGATTTAATTTTCACTTGCCTCAACAGGTCTTCACAAGTAGAGTTATGTGTCCCAAGAAGGAAGGTATGCACAGGTGGACTGACTACATCCCAGGTAGGGGCCACGGGTTATGGACTCACAGACAGACAGATAGATAGATAGATAGATAGATAGATAGATAGATAGATAGATAGATAGATAGATAGATAGATAGATAGATAGATAGAGAGATAGATAGAAAGATAGATAGATAGATGTAGATATGTATGTATGCCTCTATCTATCTATATGAATATATATATATATGGTTTAACCAGGGCTAGTAAGTTGGAAGGCTGCACCAGACTCCAGTTTGATTTGGCATAGTTTTCTATGGCTCGATGCCCTTCCTGGTTGGCATTAGGAAGGGCATCAAGCTGTAGAAAACCATGCCAAATCAGACTGGAGTCTGGTGCAGCCTTCCAACTTACCAGCCCTGGTCAAATCCTGTCCAACCCATGGACAACGGACATTAAATGACAATGATGATGAATATATCATGGCTTAGTGGCTTAGTGGTTAGGGCATTTGGCTTACAACTGTAAGGTCATGAGTTCAATTCCCAGCATTGCATTGTGTCCTTGAGCAAGACACTTTATTTGAAGTTGTTCCAGTCCACTCAGCTGGCAAAAATGAGTTGTAGCTGTATTTCAAAGGGCCAGCCTTGTCACACTCTGTGTCAGGCTGAATCTCCCTGAGAACTATGTTAAAGGTACACATGCCTGTGGAGTGCTCAGCCACTTGAATGTTAATTTCAGGAGCAGACTGTTCCGTTGATTGTATCAGTTGGGACCTTCCTTGTCGTAACTGATGGAGTGCTCCTTATATATATATATATATATATATATATACACACACACACATATATATATATATATATATATATATATATATATATGTATATATATATAGTAATAATAACAATGATCCTTGAATGAAATTTATAAACATCTTAATGCCTGTTTCCACACATCAGATGTCTCTTAAGATTACAGTCTGTATTCCTGCGATGGTTACAGTGTAGTCCATAGTATATATATATGATGGGCTTCTTTCAGTTTCCCTCTACAAAACCCATTCACAATTTCTTTGGTTGGCCTGGCTATAGTGAAGAACAGATGCCCAAGATACCACACAATGAGATAGAACCAGAAACCATATGGTTGGGAAGCAAAGTTTTTAACCACTCAGCCACTTCTGCATCCATTTATTCTTTTATTTTTAATAGATCAATCTAGAAACAGATCACAACTTGGCAAATTTCTTTATTTTTTTATGCTAATAATCCCCAGAAAAAAATATTAGGCGCAGGAGTGGCTGTGTGGTAAGTAGCTTGCTAACCAACCACATGGTTCTGGGTTCAGTCCCACTGCGTGGCATCTTGGGCAATTGTCTTCTGCTATAGCCCCGGGCCGACCAATGCCCTGTGAGTGGATTTGGTAGACGGAAACTGAAAGAAGCCTGTCGTATATATATATATATATATATATGTATGTGTGTGTTTGTGTGTCTGTGTTTGTCCCCCTAGCATTGCTTGACAACCGATGCTGGTGTTTTTACGTCCCCGTCACTTAGCGGTTCGGCAAAAAGAGGCCGATAGAATAAGTACTGGGCTTACAAAGAATAAGTCCCGGGGTCGATTTGCTCGACTAAAAGGTGGTGCTCCAGCATGGCCGCAGTCAAATGACTGAAACAAGTAAAAGAGTAAAAGAGAGTAAAGAGAGACCCATTTACTGCAAGATATAATACAATGATTTTACACTGAATCAAAGGAAACCAGTATTTATACACACACACACATTTTATATATATATATATATATATATATATATATATATGTATGTATGTATATATATATACACATATATACATACACATATATACACATATATATGTGTGTGTGTGTGTGATGATGATATATATATATATGTTTCAGTAAAGCTATATAATCTCCACCTCTATCCACACCTCGCACCTACTTCTTTCTTTAATATTTTTTCACACTATAAAATATATATATAGGAAAAATATTGACACCCATTCATTGATTGTGTGTGGTTGGGGTGGGGGTGGGGTATGTGTGTGTATATATATATATATATACCGGAGTAAACACATAAATGTGAAACAAGGTGGAAAAAAGAGTACTCAAATACCAGTGGTAGTGTAATATGCTTTATTTAAAGTAAAAGAAAATTCAACAATTGAATTTGTTGAATTTTCTGCTGCTTTAAATAAAGTATATATATATATATATATATATATATATATATATATATATATACATATACACATATGAGAATGTCTATCAGTTAATCTATCTATCTATCTATCTATCTATCTATCATCTAACTTTGTCTCTCTCTCTCTCTCTCCTCTCTCTCTCTCTATATATATATATATATATATATATATATATATAATGTGTATTTATACAATATATATATATATATATCATCATCATCATCATCATCATCAAACCATCCTGTCAAACCATCCAACCCATGCTAGCATGGAAAGCAGACATTAAATAATGATGATGATTTATATATATCTACAGCTGGATGCCCTTCCTAACGCCAACCACTCTGTGAGTGTAGTGGGTGCTTTTTACGTGCCACCGGCACAGGTGCCAGACGAGGCTTGCAAATGGCTACGATCAGATGGTGCTTTTTACGTGCCACCGGCACGGAGACCAGTCAGGGCGGCGCTGGCGATGGCCACGTTCGGATGGTTCTCTTACGTGCCACTGGCACTGGTATCACAGCTACAAATTCCATTGATGTTGATAGATTACGATTTTGATTTTCACTTGCCTCAACAGGTCTCCACAACAGAAACAGGTACAACAGAAACAGGAAGTAAGAGAAAGTTGTGGTGAAAGAGTACAGCAGGGATCACCACCATCCCCTGCCGGAGCCTCGTGGAGCTTTAGGTGTTTTCGCTCAATAAACACTCACAACACCCGGTCTGGGAATCGAAACCGCGATCCTATGACCGCGAGTCCGCTGCCCTAACCACTGGGCCATTGCGCCTCCACTGGTGCTGATAACTGCTCTGATGTCAGTTGATGTGTAAAACCTGAGCATGACTGACCTTCTGAAGCAGGAATGGGAAACCTTGAAATGGGCCACATGAGGCACGGTTCATCCTCAGATGGTCCACACTACAAACAATCCAAGGTTAACATTCATTGTCTTGCCATTTAGACAGTCCCATGGGTTGTAGTTTACCCATGGACAGTCCCAAAGGATGTTTTGACTCAGGGCCTCCTTGAGAAATTTTTTAAGGTGAAACAAGACCACTTTTGAGTTCCCGGGAGGCACTTGATTCCCTAGAACAGTGCTTTTCAAACTTTTTACTGGAGCGGAACCCCAAGAAAACATTCCACTGGCCCGAGGAACTCCTGTGCAATAATTTAATAGTTTTATGCACACATATCTGCACAGGAGAATTAAAAATTATTGCTGATTTTAGCAGTTTTGTAACTTCTTGCGGAACCCCTGGACTGTACTGGCGGAACCCTGGTTGAAAACCACTGCCCTAGAATCATCAGAGACAGGTCATCACAAAATTCAAAGTGGAGGAAAAGGGTCTTTCAGATATTTATTGAGCCCTGGATTAATACACAGACAGAGCCCCACTCTTATAGATTCTGTTCAAACTTAATTTATTCCCTGGTTTATCCCCACTGGCACCATCACCACTACAGTTACCATCTCTGCCGCCACCACCACCTCCATCACTGCCACCACTGTCGCCACTACCAGGTCCTTGAATGCTTGTAACAGTGTCCACTCTGTTGCAGCCATTTGAACTTGTCTGAGAATAACTACCTGACTATTTCCAGGGCCCCTGAGAAAGGTCATACACACTAACCTTCCTACACTGCTAAACCTGTCAGGAAATATGTAATTGAAATCGAAAATATTAGGAAATTAAAGAATGGTATTTTATTTCCAATAAAAGACTGTTCCTGTCACCTTCTTCAGGATGATGGCATCTTCTGATCATATCTAGGAATATTATGGAGACAATTAAGGCAGCAAGCTGGCAGAATCATTAGTACTCTAGTTCAAATTCCACTGGGGTTGGCTCCACCTTTCATCCTTTTGGGGTCGATAAAATAAATACCTGTTGTACACTGGGGTCGATGTAATCGCCTTACAGTCTCCCCCAAAATTGCTGGCCTTCTGCCAAAATTTGAAACTAGTGTTACAGGGACATTCAAGGCAACGGGCTGGAAGAATTGTTAACATACTGGGCAAAATGCGAAGTGGAATTTCATGTATCTTTGCATTCTGAGTTCAAATTCCACTGAAGTCAACTTTGCCTTTCATCCTTTTGAGGGTCAATAATATAAGTACCAGATGGGCACTGGGGTTGGTCTGATCAACTTAGAAACTCCTCTGGAATTGCTGGCCTTGTGCCAAAATTTGAAATAAATATTACTGAAAGATTTCTTTAACTTCCTTGCTCGCCTTTTAATTTGGAATTTTTGTTTTCTTGAAGCCTGATGTAAAGAAATTCTGTTTCTTCTCTTTCATTTTGTCTGTTAAAACTACAAGAAAAACAAAACAATATCGTCTGCAAAAATGAAAGCTTCCGTCGTCTGTCTACCAATCTATAAATAGAATTCTGGTGAAAACCCGGCCCTTTTCACCAGGTTATTGACCAGTCGCTTCTTTATGGATTAATCTGGGAGCTCACTGAAGGAATTCAGGAATTATCCTGAGAACAATTAACAGACAGACAAACACTTGTTTTCATAAGGCTTCCTCATATATTCGGATTGCTATGCTCATTATCTAATAAGCAGCTAATCAAACCGAGCCATCGAATATCTCCCGCACTGGTTATTCCCGTCTGTGCTTGATATCGCATATATTGCGCAGTGGTTTTTATTATTAACTGATGTAATATTAATTAATTGTGTCGATGTGAATGGCATAAACAGCTGAGAAAGAAGGGGAGGTAATCGCAAGTGTGTTGTCAAGAGTTGGTTCCCCCTGTTCTGACCATTGTTTACTAGCGCCACTCGGTACTTCCGATCAGAGGCACAAGATGGCGGACTCCAGCACCAATTCCGATTTGGCTGCACCAACCTCGTCGCATCACGGCGAAACGGCTTCGATCGCCGTGGTGGATCTGGAGGAGGACGTTCAACAACCGAACGGCAACGAGATCAACACAAATACAACGGCGACAACAGACAAAAAGAGCTGTGCTGCGTCTTCAACACCCAAACACAGTAACAGTAATAATAATAATAATAATCATTCACAACAACAACAACAACAACAACGGCGAGAGGAGGACGAGGTGGAGACTGACGAGGAAAACATGTGTGGTGTTGAAGATGACCACCTGGAAGAAGAAGAAGAAGAACACGACGACGACCAGAATCAAGCAGAAGATCAAGATATTGATATGCAAAGTCATCTCGATGCTCTGCAAGTTGTTTGTACGGCTGCGACGAACTCTGCCTCGTCGGAGGGAGAAGACGGCTGCTCGTCCTCCTTTAATTTCCACATGGAGAACAAACACACTCAAAGGAAAACAGACACAGACATGAGGACTCTGAGTTCGTATTTGAAATCTTTAAACGAAAGCCGTAACCCGGAGAGGATACCACCGGATGAACTCGACAATTATTTATCAAGTTTTTTCATGGTTGTCCGAAAAGCAGATGGAAGCGAATATGAACCAAAAACGTTAAGAGCAATTATGGCCAGCATTGAACGCTATTTAAGATGCAGAAATTACCCAGCTTCTATCACTAGGGACTATATATTTTCTAAAACCAGAGACTCGCTGAAAGAAAAGCAAAGAATTCTTAAAGAACAGGGAATCGGCAACAAACCCCGCCCCCCTGCTGATCCCCTCGGTGTTTTAGTGGCACAAAGGGTTAATCAGTTGTACGCTAAACAAAATATGGGTCCCTACAATCCCCTTTCAGTTGTCAGCACTCTCATTTTTGTTTTCATTGTTCACTTCAGACTTCGTAAAGCAGTCGACCATAAGAACTTATTGTGGGGTGATATACAGCTAAAAGTGGATAAAAACGGCCGAGAATACCTTGTTTATCGGCCGCAGAGTCTGCCATCACTTCCACCCCATATAGAAAATCACATTCGTCGCACATATAACATTTACGCTCAGCCTGATCAACCGGAGCGCGATCCCGTTGCTATTTATCACCTGTATGCAGAGAAACGGCCTGCATCGATGAAATACAGTAACTCACCATTTTACCTTGGCATTTTTAGTCTAAATCCTTTACCGTTCCAAGACTGGTATCGTGCCTCAGCCATGGGAATCAACAAACTTTGTGATTTAGTTAAACAGATTCGTTCGATAACTGGTTTGCCCCGGGCTATGTATGCACAAGACTCTCCTTATCTTAGCCCTCAGTTTATCTCCAATGCCTTGATGGGACCGGATCCCTCGAAGGGAGATGTGAAGGGAGCTGCCGCTGCCGCCGCCGCCGCCTTAGCCAATTCTCAAGACCTGTCCTGTATGGATACCGTTGTTTACAATGTTGATTCGGACAGCGAAAGTATTACGGAACAGCAATCAAATATGTCGTTTATTGGAAGCTTGGAGAATCACTCGAGTATGGATGAGAACATTCACGGGGAAGAGGTTGCTTTGCACGAGAAAGATGCTGCTGATGATGAAGATGATGATGATGATGACGACGAAAATGACCAACATCCACTATCAGGTAGTGTATATATCTAAATGTATATATGTATATATATTGCTGTTGTTTTTATAACGTAGTTGCTGTTTATGAGACTGTCCCAACCACAGTTTTAATATCTCCCGTCCCACCACCACCACCTTCACCGTCCCCGACTCGCCATAGTCATTAAGTACATCAATTAGTCACCTGCTATTTCGGTTTGTAATGTTTTAATGATCACAACTAAAGCTAATTCATTGCTAGGATAGATTACTCACCACTGGCACCAAACACTACAACTTACACCCTTTCTTTCTCTCTCTCTTTCGTCGTTGTTGTTAATGTTTCATATTCCTGATAGATTGCTCATCACTACACCTCAGAGCTAGCACCGCCACCACTTCACCACGAGTACCAACACTATCACCAGCACCACCGCCACCACTACAACTTATACCTTTTTCTCTTGTTCTTTATATTCCTGGTGTATTGTTTACCACTAGCACCGCTACACCACGCCAAAAATTCACCACTGCACACACAGCAGCACAATACCAAACACCTCGCCACTAAACCCAAACACTGGCAAGACAACACTTGAGTACTACACTAGCACACAAACACCTCACCACTGTCAACACTACCACCACAGCAACGCAACGCTACACACCACAACCACAGCCCCTACTGCTGTTGTTGTTTGTAACATTATCCACAACTGTTATTGTGTGGCTCTGTAATTCCTGCAGAGAACATCTTATAAACTGTTGACCCTTAAATATTATATCCCTAAACTCTGTTTTACCTTGAACTGGTCACTTGCATGTCACACCTTGACCTTGTACCTATGTTGGTGATCAGATTTTACCTTAGTAGAGAGTTAATTACAAAGTTCCCATCAGAAATTAATACAATGATTTCTTATTTAGACACGAGGTAGATTGTTGAAAGGGAAGGGGAAGAGTTAGTACCTTGTTGCTAATATTTATTATAACCGTCTCCTCATCCCAGATTGTTGAATATAGAAACAGGGTTAGCCTTGGCTTGATTTGAACTCTGAACTGATAGGAAACAAGTTCAATACTGTAACGGGTGCAAGAATAGTTATGTGATTTAAGGACTTTGCTTCCCAACCACCTGCCTCTGGATTCGTTCCCACTCTACAGAACCTTGGACGATTGTCTTTTACTATAACCTCAGACTGACCAAAACCTTATCAGTGTACTTAGGAGACAGGAACTGAAAGAAGGCCATTCTATACCATCATCATCATCATCATCTTTGTTTAACATTTGTTTTCCATGCTGGCATGGATTAGATGGTTTGACAGGGGATGGCCAGCTGGGGATCTGTCCAGACTCCAATGGTCTGTTGAGGCATTGTTCTATGGCTGGATGCCTTTCCTAATGCCAACCACTTAGCAGAATGTGCTGGTTGCTTTTTACATGGCACAGGTGCGTTTTCGCATATGTATATGTGTGCGTGTATAATGTATGTATAGGTGCAGGTGTGACGGTGTGGTACGAAGTTTGTTCCTTAACCACATGGTTCTGGGTTCAGTCCCACTTTGGATGTGTTCTTCCACAGTTCCAGACTCACAAAAACTCTGTGAGGAAGTGGATTTGGTTCATTACAAACTGAAAGAAGCCCACGCTGTATCTACATATACATGCTGAACCGCTAAGTCTACAAGTTTTTTCCATCATTCTCTCTGTTTCTTTTCTCTTATTTCTTTCTGTTAAAGAGCGTAGGCTCGAAACATGAAAGACTTTTTCATTTTCCTGAGCATCAAACTATTACACTTGCTTGTTGTTTATACACCTGTCTCTGTCTTGTTTTTCTATAAATTTCAACTATATATATACATACACACACACACATATATGCGCATACATATATATGTGAAGGCATGTGGCTTAGTGTTTAGGTATGTTGCTCTTGCAATCATTAGGTCGGGGTTTCAACTCCCAGACCTGCTGTGTGTTGTATTCTCAAGCAGAAAACTTCATTTCATGTGGTTCCAGTCCTTACGACTGTAAATAGGTAACCCTGCAATGGATTAGCCTTCCACACAGAAGGGATGCTAGTCCGCTCGTATAACCAGTGGGATGGCATCACTCAGAAACTAAAATGATGCAGAGCACATGTGACAAGCAATGTGTAACAACATCTGATAGTTTGTTTGCTCATGTGATATATATATATATATATATATATACTTGTATGTGTGAGTGTGTTTATGTTGCCTTGTCTTCACAACGTGTGGTAGTTGTAAATGATCACCACTGTTATCCAAGTAGTGTCATTCATTTTCAATATCCTGCGAAAGTGTATCCGGCCATGGGGAAATATTCCTTTACCTGGAAGAAGATAAAGGTGAATGACAGCCACAGCATCTGGACAAGTGTCTTCTTCTACAAACCGAGGGTCACAAAAGCCTTGTGAGTGGATTTAGTAGATGGAAACTGAAAGAAGCCCATTGTATATATGTATACATATGTGTGTTTGTGTTTTTGAAATGTCCTCCCTTCTCTATCACAACTGGTGTTGGTGTGTTTACATTCCTGTAAGTTAGTAATTCGGCAAAAGAGACTGATAGAACAAGCACCAGGCTCAAAAATGTAAGTGCTGGGTTCGATTGGTTTGACTGAAATTCTTCAAGGTGATGCCCTAGCATGGCCACAGTTTAATGACTGAAACAAGTGACAGATAAAAGATAGACAAATGAAGCAAAAGCTTCTTTAATGGTTCCTTTCATCGGTTCTTTAGTATGTAGATATTAGTTCTTTTAGTAAGTCGCAACAGCAACCACCAAACTGGTGCACCCTGTTCAGTGGTGACTATTTCCAAATTCTTGTGGCAAACAATTTATAATGAAATTCAGTGAGAGAACCACTTAAAATAGTTGATTGATGTCTCCCAGTATACTCTGTAAAATGGTTGGCGTTAGGAAGGGCGTCCAGCTATAGAAATCATGCCAAAACAGACAATGGCACTTGGTGTGGCTCCTGGTCTTGCCAGCTGCTGTCAGACTGTCCAGCCCATGCCACCATGGAAGACGGACATTAAATGATGATGATGGTGTATTTATCGTGAGACTGGTTTTGTATTTGGAAAGTTCCTCTCCAAGGAGCAGGCATGCATAAGCTCTTTTATGGGTGACCAACAGCTGACTATACATGTAAGTATTCCCAGTCTTTGCCACCAATGTCGACAAGGACCATATATACTGGTATCAGTGATGCCACCAGCAAAAGACAAAGAACCAAAACCACCTGTCTTTGGTTCCATCCCATCTCTATTTACCTGCAGTTTATATTAAGGACATTATATGAAACTTTGGCCTTTCCGTATGGCGCTAGTTGCCTACCTTCTTTCCTGCTGACCAAAACTTTTATATTTTGGTGTTTTTATTCTTGGCTTTGCTTTGATATCTGGAATTTCTTTTCTAATTCTTAAACAGATTTAGCTTTATCAACTAGATCATCGGTATACAGAATTTCCTAAGGACATCTGGTTTTAAATCCCTTTATCATGACCTAAAGAGGAGGAGACTATGAACCAAACCCTGGTGGACACCGGCCTACATACAAAATTCCTCATTGCTGACTTTCACTTTGTTGGTAGCATTTCTGAACAGGGCTTTCATAATTCTTACAATCCATTCATCGACCCCTTTAGCATTTAAACTGGCCATTTCCGGCCAAAATATTCTGTCTGTTTTATGTTCAAACTGTCCAGATCTAGCTTCTCACACCTACCTTACAATATCATTCTAAAAATTAAGGTGGTCAGCTGGCAGAAATGTTAGCATGCCAGGCGAAATGCTCAGTGGTATTTTAGCTGAGTTCGAATTCCGCCGAGGTCGACTTTGCCTTTTATCCTTTCGGGGTCGATTAAATAAGTATCAGTTATGCACTGGGGTCGATGTAATTGACTTAATTCCTTTGTCTGTCCTTGTTTCTTTCCCCTATGTTTAGCCTCCCTGTGGGCAATAAAGGAATAAATATCATTCTAAAAATTAACAGTTACCACATCAGAATCTCAGAGCTACAAGAAAATGCCCAATTAATTAAAAACAATAAACATGAACAAGCCTTGCATTTGACAGAATAATGTAAATGCTAAAGGGTTACAGCTAGTTTTGTTTGTTTGTGTTTTAGGGACCACCAGTACTACAGAGCTTTGTACCCTGTTAAAGGCCCTCTCCAGGTTTACAAATAGGTACAGAAGCTTGTTCTTTCACAAATGGCTTCTCCTTCTAGAATTGTTTAACTAGAAGCAGGCTTCAGTGACACTTGATACAAACCTAAACCATATTTGATATCAGCTAATTACCTTCCTAATTAGTTACGCTTTAACTATTTCTCTTACCTTCATGACTTGCTCCATCAATTTGATACCTTCCGATTCTTTCTAGAGTATTTTCTTCTGCATTTGTAGCAGTTGATGCTGATATTGTTACCCCTGTCAGGGGACATGACCCCTCCCTCTTCTTCTACTGGGCTTCGACCATGTGAGACGCTAGCACCTCTCCTACATCACTGGATATTTTCACTATCTCCAACACTGATCCTGGTGGTCCTGCTGCTTTTCGTCATCATCATCATCATCATCATTTAACACCCATTTCCTAGACTGGCATCTGCTGGATGGTTTGATAGGATCTTGCAAGCCAGAGGACTGTGTCAAGTGCTGTTGTTGACATAGTTTCCTTGACTGAATGTCCTTTCCTGCCTTCATATTTATAATTGTCAAAAATTTTGTTTTTTTAGTCTGAGTATCTTGTTAGCCATATATTGTTCACAGCTTGTTGTCAGCATCTCTCAAGAATCTTCCTCTTGATGTTGAAACTTGTAATTTATCTTTTCAAAATTCCTCCTCTCTGTATTTCTGAAGGGAGAAATGTCATTGAAGTATCGTTGTTTAAACATACCTTCTATCATACCTATATAATGAAGTGTATTGGGAGAAAGGGTTGAGTAATGCCGTAATTATAGAAGAGGGATGGGGGAATGGGTCTTGAAAGATGAATTGCTGGGAAGGTTTGACTGGATCTTGTTTTCTCAAGCACAGCGCATCGCCAATTATCTCAGTCCTTTCTCATCTCCTCTATGAGGCTCAACATCTTGAGTTCAGTTTTCACTACTTTGTCCCACATCTTCTTGCATCTTCCCCTTCTACAGGTTCCGTCTACGTCTTGCAATCGGTACATCTTTATGCAGCCGTTCTCATTCACCTGCATCACATGACTAAACCATTGCACACCACATTTGATGCTTCTTATACCTAATTTTTTTTTTTCAACATATTTGAATTTTGTTGGTTTTGCATGTTCTCTGCATTCACAGTTCATGCTTCACTAACATGTAGCATTATAGTTCATGCACAAGCCTTTTACAGTCTGCCTTTCACTGTAAGAGAGAGAGAGAGACCTTTTGTTATCAGCTCAGGTAATATGTACCTGAACTTTCTCCAACCGGTTCTTATTCTAAAATCTACACTTTCAGAACATTCCCCTGCCTCCACTGCTGCTGTTTGCGTCTCCTAGGTAACAGAAACTATCTACTAAGTATCCTTCTAAACATTCCAGAAAACCTATTTCCCATGTGTTCTTAACCTTTTCAATACCAACCCGGCTGAAACTTCCTCTGGCTCTGTTAGTACAAATGTTTTGTTTTCAGAAAAAGTTCTGAATTAAAATCTTCCACCAAACACCTTAGTCACAATTTATGTTCCTAACACTAGCTGAATGATAACTAAGTTATCTCACTAAATTCTTTGTTATATTTAAAATTAATTGAAAGAAACACAGAGCATCTCAACAGAAATATGGTAACAAAAGGGTTAACAAATGATTAATTAAACCCTTTCGTTACCAACCCAACTGAAACTGCTTCTGGTTCTGTAGGACAAATGTCTTGTTTTCAAAAGTTCTCAATTAAAATATTCCACCAAACACCCTAGTCACAATTTATGTACCTAACACTAGGTTAACAATAACTAAGTTGTTTTACTAAATTCTTTGTTATATTTAAAATTAATTGAAAGAAACACAGAGTATCTCAAAATAAATACAGTAACGAAAGGGTTAACAAACCCTTTTTATCTTGGTCCTTTGTCATACAAACCCTTTTCATACCAACCTGGTTGAAACTGCTTCTAGTTCTGTAGTGCAAATGTCTTGTTTTCAAAAGTTCTGAATTAAAATCTTCCACCAAACCTTAGTCGCAATTTATGCTCCTAACCCTAGCTTAATAATAACCAAGTTATTTTACTAAATTCTTTGTTATATTTAAAATTAATTGAAAGAAACACAGAGCATCTCATCAAAAATCTGGCAACGAAATGGGGTTAATGTTTATTGCTCTTGTGACTGAATACACGTGGCTTAGTGGTAAGGCTGTTTGGTTCATGAACCTAAGGTTGTGAGTTTGATTCCCGGCAGCATGTTGTGTCCTTGAGCAAGACACTTTATTTCACATTGCTGGCAAAAAGGAGTTATGCCTTTTGTGCTACACTGAATCTCCCTCAGAACTCCATTAAGGGTACACACGTGTCTGTGGAGTGCTCAGCCACTTGCCTGTTAATTTCATGAGCTGGCTGTTCCATTGATCGGATCAACTGGGACCCACATCTTCATAACTGATGGGGTGCTAGTTGATGCTCCTGTCCATCCTTCACACTCAAAGCCTTCTTTCTCTGTTGACTTTCCTGGGATTTCACTGCATTGAGGACACTTTATGGCATTCCTACCAACATCTTCTCCACATATCAAACAATGCCATTCAAACTTCAAACCCTTTCATTCCAGCCCTTGCTTTCATACCTTGAATTTTATTCTAATTCTACTGTAATTTCAGAGAAGTTCCCTGGGCAACCAATCTTAAACTCTTTTGTTATGGCATAGAGCATTGCAATAAACAGGAAAGGTCAAATAACTAAGCCCTGGTGGACTCCTACCTCAGTACTAAATTCATCACTGTACTCATTACTAACCCTTGCCTTACTGACCGCACCCTTACCAGCCATTTGTGTACTCCTAGCCTCTATAGTGACCTCCAGATTGTGGAGCAAGGGAATCCCATCAGAGGCTTTCTCCATGTCGATGCAGGCCAACTACAATAGCTTACTTTTGGCTAAATACTTGTGCAGTTGCTTTACTATAAGAGTATCGGTTGTACTTCTCTCTGGCACAAAACCAAACTGCATCTCATCTCGGCCGACTCTCTTCTTAATTAATTCAGCCATAACTCTTTCAGCAATTTACATAACCTGTTCCAGCAATTGGATGCCTCTCTAATTACTTCTCTTTAAGACATCTCCTTTACCTTTCTAAACAGTTGGCTATAATGCTGCTGCACCAGTTGTTCGATTTGTTACCGTTCTGTGCAATTCGACGAACTATATAAGGGTGTCTGGGCTGTATTCCACTGCACCAAGCACTTTAAACATCTTAGCGGTAATTCCTGATGAACCAGGGGCTTTTCTTGTTTTCATATCCTTCATTGCCTTGTCTGTAATATTGCCGCCAACTTAAATGGCTGGTTTCTCTGTCAGGTCCAAATTAGGAAAACTTCTTCGATGCATTTTTCACATTTAGCAGCCTTTCATAATAACACTTCCATGCTTGTTTTTTTTCGCAAGTTTATCATCATTCACCCAAACACACTTCTTTCCTACCACACCTTCATCCAAAACACCTCATACCTCTGGTCCTATGTAGAACATTGGCAAACCCCTTCTCCCCTTGCTGGATAGACCTATCACCTAACTTCTTTCCAAGCTACCTGGGGTAGTTCTCTGCTGCCCCCATTCTTTTGATTCTTCCAAGCCTGTCTCTTTGCTTTTATGGCTCTCTTTCCCTGTTCTGCCCCCATATCACCCTTGCTTGGGCTGCAGCTTTGCGCCAGCCACAGATTTGGTCTGTAGCCCTCAGTAAGCTGTCTTGTAAGAACTTGCAACTGTCCTGTATATTATACATCCCTAACTCTTCTTCCTTCTCATCAGATGCTTCAATTGAAATATCCCTAAATATCTGATTGCTCAATGGGTCTTTGAGTTTCCATACCCTCCTTTTCCAAACTCGTTTGTATCTCTGAGTCCTTTTGGATCTAAGTCTGAAGTCACTAACAACCAAACTTATGTTAGATTGTACACCTTTCCCTTGGAAAGGAGTTTGCACTCCCAAGCATCTACCTTCCCCATTTTCTTATAAGAATTCAGTCAATCTGGCTTAAGTGCTCCCCAGGTTGATAGATAATTGAGTATCTGGCAGGTTCTCTGAAGTTCGTGTTGTGGATCAACAAGCTAATGGCATCAGAGAACTCTAGCAGCCTCGTTCCCTCCTCATTTTTAGAACCAAAGATTTAACCTGCCTGTATGATTACAGGTAAGTTCACCACCATCCGTTCACTGCAAGGAATGTTTTCTGAGAACATGTGTCCATAGTATCTCATTATTAGTAGTTAAAAACTTATTTTATTGAAAGAAAAAACAAAAATGATGAATTGATGACAAGGAAATTTTGTCTGCAGTGAATTGACGATGGTGAACTTACTGGACATGTGAATGTACCTCATGACATTCATTGGAGTTCTACCCAACATTTCCATTGAAGTTACCATCCATGATAATAGGGTGATTGTCATCTCTCGTCAGGGTTGTGTGCAGAAGGCCTGCCCCACAGAAACGGTCCTTCTGTTCATCTGCCAACCCAGCTTGTAAAACCTTATACTGACATAAATGTTATTGTGATGGAACCAAACGACAATTCTCAGCTCAACAACCATGTTGCAAACACTCTGATTGTCTCAATCACTCAATCCAAGAATATGCCGACACCTGTTGCAATTAGCGGTTTTCTAGTTGCTTAATCAAGAAGAAAACCACCTGTTATTGAATAGCATTGTAGGTGGTTGAGTACCCCACTGACAATTACACCTTTAATATAACCCTCAGGCAGAATGAATGTGACAAGTCAACCAGATCCTTGAACTAAGGGCTCTGTCCATTTTGGGAGTTTCCACTTATGTTGTTACTTTTGCAAGGTTTGTATTAATCCATTGAAGTAATTGAAGACAAATCAAACTCAGGATTTCATCCTTCATCATTGTTTAACGTCCGCTTTCCATGCTATCATGGGTTGGACGGTTTGACCGGGGTCTGGGAAGCCAGGAGGCTGCATCAGGCCCAGTCTGATCTGGCAGTGTTTCTACAGCTGGATGCCCTTCCTAATGCCAACCACTCTGTGAGTGTAGTGGGTGCTTTTTACGTGCCACCGGCACAGGGGCCAGGCCAGGCTGAATTCTTTTCATGCCATCATCGTCATCATCATTGTGTTAACGTCCCCCTTTTCCATGCTGAAACGGCTCAGATGAGGGCTGTTGAGGCAGATTTTCTATGGCCGGATGCTCTTCCTCTTGCCAACCCTTACCTTTTCCCCCAAACAAAATAACCACTGGTATGAATGGTGAAGCACTTGTTTACAATGAATGTAGGACCTCCTGCATGTATACACTCTCACACACATACCCATACACACAACAGGCTTCTTTCTGTTTCCATCTACTGAATCCATTGAAAGGGTTTGCTCAGCTTGGGGCTGCAGGAGAAAACACTTGTTCAAGGTAACCTTGCAATGGGAGTAAACCCAGACCACATGGTTGCAGAGCAAACTTGCATATAAAATATGTCTACATGATGGTTGTCTACTCAGCACAGATAAGCACAGGCATTGCTGACCCTTCTGTGCAACTGTTTTCAGTTGAGTATGGCTTGCACAACCCCACAACGACTCTCATTAACCCAGGAACCCAGAGATGAGCAAAGTGCAAGATATCCAGCTCCACAGAGCAGTGGGTTTTATATACAAGTTAGCCTTCTCCTAGAGGGATGTCATGACAAAGACTAGGGGCCCTTCGGACACCAACCCAAGTATTTCTACATCATGGTACTCATACATATATACATAAATACTGTGATGCTCTTATAATCCCAGGGTGCAACTGCATGTGTAGGCTGTGTCATGTTTCTGTGGAAGACATCACGCATGTGATTAGCAGCTGTCCTAAAATGTCGCCACGGTACTACCTCCCTATGAGGCACGATGTTGTTGCTAAAACAATTTACAATGCCATCCGCAAAAAAAGATGGTCCTGAAATAAACTTAGGAAATCCCTCTCTTATGGAATACATTCATAAACACCAACTCAAGAAGGAATATTGGTGGAATATAATATTCCCATCAAAACTTCTGTCAAATGTAAACATAGCAGGCTGGGACAGAGGAGCAAAGGTATGTACCATTATAGAGGTCAGCTGCCCTGCAGATATAAATATCTCTTTGAAAATCAAAGAAAAAGCGGATATCTATAGACAACTGCTTCGAAACCTCCAGCTTCAATACCCAGACTATGAATTCATATTCAAACCAATAATAATTGGTGCATTAGGTTTTTTTTTGTTAGTAAATGCTTAAAGGAGAATCTGACCGGCTAATTCATATATTATAAGTGCAATTTGTGAATGGAACAGTAAAAATATGTAAGCCTTTTCTCAAGTTCCAAATGTGAATTTGCCTGTGTTAACTACATCCCAAAGATGGAGCCTTGTTTCTTTGTTGGAAACTGGGTCCCTCCTCAGTGGAATAGTTATAATAATTAAAAAATAGAAGGGACATACATACATTTTCTCTTTCTCTTTTACTTGTTTCAGTCTTATGACTGTGGCCATGCTGGAGCACCACCTTTAGTCAGGCAAATCGACCCCAGGACTTATTCTTTGTAAGCCTTGTACTTATTCTATCGGTCTCTTTTGCCGAACCGCTAAGTTACGGGGATGTAAACACACCAGCATCGGTTGTCAAGCAATGCTAGGGGGACAAACACAGACACACATATATATACATATATACGACAGGCTTCTTTCAGTTTCCGTCTACCAAATCCATTCACAAGGCTTTGGTTGGCCCGAGGCTATAGTAACAGACATTTGCCCAAGGTGCCACGCAGTGGGACTGAACCCGGAACCATGTGGTTGGTAAGTAAGCTACTTGCCACACAGCCACAAACGTTAAAAAATATTCGTCTTCATCCTGTTGGGATTGATAAACTAAAAACACCAGTCAAATACTATGGGGGAATAGAATTGGCCAGCACCTTTCTCTCCTAATTGTTGATTCTGTGCCTTAATCAAAATCCATTATTTTGAAGCTAGTTTACATATAAGAAGGAACCATTTATCGCTGGTGGGGGTGGTTCGGTTATGAGAGTGGACCCAGATTTATTGTAAATTCATGTTGGCTGGGACTCAAAAAATTTTATCTGCAAACTCAGCCATACTGGATAAATATGTTGATGGGTGCAAGTGGGGCTGTATGGTTAAGAAACTTGCTTCAGGTTCGGTGCAGGAGGGACTTGCTGCTATAAAAAACATTACGGCAAATAAATCCATGTGCAACCCATGCTAGCATGGAAAAATGGATGAATATCATTTTTTTTATAATTCGTTATTGAACTGACAAAGAAGCCTTCATATGATCACTCACTCTGCTAGGAATAGCAGTCAAAGCTCTCTGCCTTGAGAAGAAAAAGGAAGGACCCATTCATCATAGGTCTGCAGGACTGAGGATGTCCTATAGGTTAAACAACAACAACAAGTACAGTAGTTTATTATTATTATTATTATTGTTATCATTATTTTGGCTATTTATTCCAATTGAGGTTAGTTCAAACATGTTTGTGATATTTTTAACTTTTAAAAGCAAAATTGCTGCAGTTTACTGTAAAGAAAAACATTCCCACTTATAATAAAAGATGTGAAACCACTTTCTCTGTTCAAGGTCACACTCTGGGCTGTGGAGTCAAAACAAAAAACTTCGACTCCGACTCCTCTTTATGTAATTAAGTGATTGTGGTCTACATATTATCTCACAAAGCATATGCATACGCTTGTACTTTGAGCAGGCCTATATCTTATAACTGCTTTATATTAAAGAGTAGAGATATTGTGAGTCGGAATCAGAGTCAGTATAGATTTACTGACTCTGACTCCAGCTACCCTTTAATTGTTTCCAACTCTGACTCCATAGCCCTGGTCACTCCCCTGTTGGACTCCTAGATGTGTTTTAGCCTTCCTCGGTCAGAGATACCAAAGACGGACAAGCCAGAGAGAAGCCATAGCTCTATAATGCAACAGCCAATATCAATGACTGTCCTAAGGTGGCAAGCGGGCAGAGTCATTAGCATTGCCTGGCAAAACTCTTTGCGGCATTTTGTTCTTTATGTTGTGAGTTCAAATTCTGCTGAGGTCGATTTTGCCTTTAATCCTTTTTTTGTGGGGGGGGGGGGGTCAATAAAATAAGTACCAGTTGAACACTGGGGTCAATGTAATCGATTTACTCCCTCCCCCGAAATTGCTGGCCTTGTGCCAAAATTTGAAGCCATTATCATTGACTGATTTGCACTCGCAGACTGCCCAGTCAAGACTAATGGAGTAGCGACAGCGCTAAGCAATGTTGAAAGAATTTTTTTCTCTATGGTAAAATGCAGAGATTTTTTGCTTTTGGAAATTGAAAACCTGTCGGAAACCTGTTTGGACTAACCCTAAAGTTTTTAAACCTTCCAACACTGCTTAACACCTCCCCTATTTATATTTGTTCCTTCTAGAAATGTGCCATATATCGTTGAGCATAAAGTGCCATAGTTTAGCCCCTGGTCATTCCTGATCAAGCAGGCTTAAGACTAAAAAGAGTCCAACTTTGACCATCACATTTGTTTCACATTCAGTTTTTTTCTTTTTAGTTTTTCCTTGCTTGCATGGGTTGATTGAAGAAATATGTTACCTGAGGCATTGTTTTTATACCAATGGATGCCCCTTCTGACGCCAACCGTTATCTACTTTTCACTTAAAGGATTGCTTATTCCATGTATCTTCAAAAGCATGAAACACCTGAACAGTTTTTTGGACTGGAGAAACTGACAACAACATTATGTACCATACTTTCATACAAGTAACTACATCTGTAAACACACACACACACACACATTGATATATATATGTCCAACCCATGCTAGCATGGAAAGCGGACGTTAAACGATGATGATGATATCATCATCATCATCATTAGCATGGGTTGGACGGTTCGACCGGGGTCTGGGAAGCCAGATGGCTGCACCAGGCTCCAGTCTGATCTGGCAATGTTTCTACAGCTGGATGCCCTTCCTAATGCCAACCACTCCGTGAGTGTAGTGGGTGCTTTTTACGTGCCACCGGCACAGGTGCCAGGCGAGGCTGGCAACGGCCACGATCGGTTGGTGCTTTTTACGTGCCACCAGCACGGAAGCCAGTCGAGGCAGCGCTGGCATCGGCCACATTCAGATATATGGATGTGTGTGTGTATGTGTATATACACATCTATATATGCATGTGTGTGTGTTTATGTATGTATGAGTAGACAGACAGCCGGCAACAGGCGAAGGGTCGCTCTTTGTGTTACTTGACTTATTTTCCATTTGTTTCTCTCGTTGTTTGCGTATTGAACTCATTTGCTTTCGTATTTCATGTTGTTTATTGTTAGTGACGTCCTGTACCCATATATGCATGTGTGTATATAAATATATATATATATATAACGTACTATTCCGTGATAGAAAATTCAACAAAAATGTATTCCATCTGGTAAGAGATAGGTATTATTTATTTAAAGGTCACAAAACATGTATTAAAGCGCTACTGAGAGTTTTATATGCTGAGAAAACTCAATCATATTCCTCAGGTACAAACCACTTACCATTACGAACTAAAAAAATTGAATAATAGGTATTATTATTATTATTATTATTATTATTATTATTGTTCAATTTTTTTAGTTTGTAATGGTAAGTGGTTTGTACCTGAAGAATATGTTTGAGTTTTCTCAGCATATGAAACTCTCAGTAGCGCTTTAATACATGTTTTGTGACCTATACACATACATACAATGGTCTTTCCCTTTTTGTTACTGAATCTACATACAAAGCTTAAGGTTATAGTAGAAAACTTGACCAAGGTACCACACAACGAGGCTGAACTTAAAACCACATGGTTGGGAGGTAAACGTGTCAACCACTGAGCCACGTATATCTAGGACTACATTTATTGAAAACTGTTGTTGCACTTACCATCAGCAAAGCATTTGCTTGTCTGGTACTGCCTACCTATTGGCACCTTCCATACCTTGTCTGTCATTTGCTTGCTTCTATACACCAAGCCATCTACTGACCACCACCTCCAACAACACCTAGACAGATGATGCCACCCTTTCTTCCTTCCTAACATTTCCACAATCTGCATGCTATTCACATGTAGTATGGGGGGAGGGCCATCCCAACTGCATTATAGGACCCCCCAGGCAAAGCTATACACTAGGGTCCTTAGTATATATATTTACCGAGAGCAAGTCATGCCATTCACAGATTGAGATGGCACCCATAAGCCTGTGGGTAGTCTGGGTAACAGGCTGGTGGGAAAGTTTCATAAAGGGTAAGTACCTGTTGGTGAAGAGGGGGCTGAAATATTTCCTGACCCTGGGGAAAACAATCAGTCTTTGTGATGTGCTTGTTGAGGATATGGGATCACCAGGAGAGATCTTCAGGGTAGGTGGACCCTAGCATGTGTAGAGACCTCTGAAGGTCCTAATTTTTTGTGCTGTTTATGTTTAACCATTTAGCATTCAACATTGGTCAGTCCACACTATTCTGTAAGGAGCACAGGGCCAGTTTCTTACAGATATTGTAGACTGCATTCACAAAGAGACTCACCTTTGTCTCACAAATGTGCTGTGTCCTCTCTCTCTCTGTTTTCTACCACTACTCAGTGGCTGTGGCTCATTACAACTTGCAAGTTTTCTACCCCTTCCACTCAGCACTGTACTCAGCCAAATATCCTCCACTCTCACTAAACAATTACCCAGTCCTTCCAATCCAAAATTCTGGAATTCCTTCTCGACTGATATTTTCCCTTCAGCCACAAACTTGCAACTTGCAAGAACAACGTTGGTCTCACTTGTCCTTGAAGGCTTGCAAAACCCGTGAAGATCTTAGTGTCCTTGAAGACCCGTGCAAGTCTCAGTGGTCTTGAAGGCCTGTAGTGGTTTCACTGGTTTTCAAAGTCTTCTAAAGGTCATAGGTGCAGCCCCTTTTTTCTATACCAATAAAAAAGAAAAAGAAAAGCAACCAGTTGGTTTCAACAGAAATGTTGAAGTAAAGGATGAAGCGTATTAGGGTGTGGAGTCTGAATCTTTGGGAATCTGAGATCAAATTCCATGCTACCAAATGTACCATTTCTATCCGTGTATGGTTAGTAAAACAAGCACCGTTAATATACTTGTTAGATTCAGTTCCTCACTACAGAGATTTTGTTTCGTTTTTGACAAGGAAAAGATTCTTTGCATTTTCTCTAAAGAACTCAACTGATTTTGTCCAACTGATCCTTCTCTCCAGGAATATAAGCAAGCTAAATGAAGTGAATTTGTTGAAACCATTCCACAGTCTAAACCCAGCATGGACAAATAGTTTTGAGAAGTGGGCTGCATGAGACATCACTCATCATTGCGAGAGGGCATACTACTAAAATACTGTGGTAATTTTTCGGTAGGCGCCATTCAGAAAGTCTGGGAGGCAGCAATTTGGCCATGGCTACTCTAGAATCATTTGCTGTTTCCTTAAAAAACTGGACTTGTATCCAACTAAAAAATACAAAAACCTGACATCAAATAATTCCAAAATACTTTTTTTTTTATTTCTGCCAGATTCTTTGAATGCACATAGAATGTATGCAGACATTGCCAAGACTGATTATTCAGAATGCGGACCAGCAAATGCTACCCTCAGTCTACCCAATAACTCACCACTCCAATTAACATATGACAGCCCCAGGTATATGGACAGCCGCGAACAGGGTAAGGGTTTTTTTCTTTCTTTTTTCTTTTCACTTTTTGGATTTTGTTTTTCTTGGGTGGCAATCTGCTCCTTGGAATAAATTGTATTCTATTTTTTATAGAAGCATTTCTGAAGCAAATGCTTTCTCTAGCACCAAAACATATTTTTGACCTCTAGGAGAAATTGGTCGAATTGTTTACTTAGTTCAGATTAATTACAATTAAATTAGAATTATTAGATAAACAGTATAAGTATGTGCACACACACACAATAGGTGAGACCAAGATATGCACGGAATAGAAAACACATACAAGTGCTCAAATGAATTTGAACTTGACACCATTGCACACAAACGTTCCATGTGAATAGTTCAGTAATATTTGTGGTTTTAAGCCCTGCAGTGGTGCATCCTCAGACTCGCATCAAAATGTGTGCTCTTAAATTGTGCACCTGCCAAGCATTGCATTTTGCTTATTTGTTGATGTAAGCCTAATGAAGTGTCACTCTAGTTTATAAAACTGCAAGAATTATGTAACTTTTTACACTGAACTCCTATGTATGTTGGAGTTAAAGAAAAAGAGTTGGTGCAAAAACAATTGTAACTGGTCATTAAAGATCTGCTAAACTCTGTCTTTTTATTTGGCATTTATATATATATATATATTTATTTATATATATATATATATATAATATATATATATATATATATATAAGGTCACTTGCTATGCAAGTACATCTCGTTAATATATATATAAATATTTCTAATATAGGATAAAATTTTTTCAAAAAATTTCATCAATTCGCCAGCATGTTAAAATACCTTTTAAGGTGAATATTATAGACAATTATAAATAAGGGCAAAAGAAAAAATTTCTAAGCCAATATGCTGAGAAAAAGACTTTAAAGCGTCAATCACCACATACAATATACTTCACTATAAATACGCATCGTGTTGACTCAAGGAAAGCAAGCAAACAGAATTTTTTTTAAAATTCATTATCTCTATATCAAACGATTTCGGAATTAATCCAACGGATTTTTCTGCTCATCAGCAGAGAATATGATAAGAAATAAATGAAATACTTACAAGCACCCATGGAAAAAAGCAGAAACAAAAGTCATGAGTACACATGAGTACTCCAAATATATCTAAATATAAATTCTGTAGCAAGCTTTCCTAGATTCTGCACGATGCGTATTTATAGTGAAGTATATTGTATGTGGTGATTGACGCTTTAAAGTCTATTTCTCAGCATATTGGCTTAGAGATTTTTTCTTTTGCCCTTATTTATAATTGTATGTGTGTGTGTATATATATATATATATACACACACACATACAATTATATACATTTTTATTATTTTTTTGCAATTTACTTAATCATTGGTATTTTATTGTTATTTTAATTTTAATATTTCTATTATATGTAATTTTCTCGATGGTGTAATTTAATTATTCATTTTGAATTGATAAAAGGTGGTTCTTTCTAATTTTTTATATATATATATTATATTGTGTGAAATTTGATTTAGTATTTCTAAATTGAATTTTTTCCCTGTAAGTTAGGATTAATATTCCCTCAAATAATTATTATATATTTATATATTTATATAAAATTTAGATTGGTTTTGTCCATTATCAGCCCTGGCCATGACTAACTCAATAGCACTACCTGGAAAAGTCTTTTAATTAATTATTTCGGGACACCATGGACCACTCAAGCAGAGAGTTGCTGTTAGTTGAGATGTA
Source organism: Octopus sinensis (assembly GCF_006345805.1). Taxonomy (NCBI): domain Eukaryota; kingdom Metazoa; phylum Mollusca; class Cephalopoda; order Octopoda; family Octopodidae; genus Octopus; species Octopus sinensis. The sequence continues at coordinate 37,045,288 of NC_043012.1, forward strand.
TCCAGGTGTAGGTGGTTTATCCGGTATCTCCTGGAGAGATTTGTCCAGGTACCCGCTTGAAAGATGTGGGGTCTTTTTCTACTTTAATTTCTTTCAGAATAACATTGAAAAAGAGCAAGGGCATTTGCAGGGAAGAAACTCTGTTGCAATGTTCTTCTGTGATGTGATCTCGACCTTTGTAGGGGACGCATTGCACAGGAGCCAAGTCTTGGGTGAATTCGAAACGTAATACCAATATCATTTGGATAATATTGATGGAATATTTCCCACATGGTGCAAATAATGTATCACTCATGGTGGCATTGCAGAGAATAGTGTTTCAGCCGTTTAAGTTGAGCCCAATAATCAAGTTCCATTTATTTTTTAGTGATTGATTTTTGTAGAGCTTCGATCCTCATTATGTTTTGTTTTTTGTAGGGGACCACAATAGGCAACAGTATTCAAGGTGGGGCCTAGCGAATGTGGAGAAGAGAAGGATGATGGTTTCATGATCCCTAGATTAGAAAGTTCTGAGGATCCATCAGCACTCTCCAACTAAGGTTGCTGTCGACAGTAACACCTAAGACTGATATTATCTGATGGTTCAAGTAGGTCTCCCGGCGGTAGTGTCTATGGTTGGTTGAGTGTGCCCTCTCTTCCAAAGGGGATGAACTCAAGCTTTTCTTCATTCAACTGCATGTTGTTTTTTTTTTGTGTGCCCACTGGGTTACTGCGCACAGGTCCGATTGAAGCATTGTTTGATCATATGCTCCCTTAATGACTTTCTGGAGCTTAGAGTCATCTGCAAATATTTTTAGGGTGCTGTGTTCAAGGAATCTGCAATGACCTTGATATAGACAATAAAAAGAAGTGGACCCAGCACAGTACCCTGCGGGACTCTGCTGATGACTTTTTCTGGTTTTGAGTGGATGCTGTCAACCACAATATGCTGGGTCCTGTTTGTTAGGAAATACCCAATCCATTGAAATAGCTTTCCACTGACTCTAGCATTGGATAGTGTCTTTAACAGCATATTGGGGTCAACTCTGTCAAAGGCCTGGCTGAAATCAAGGAATATGACATCCGCATTGAAGCCCTCACTTAGTACATTTAAGATGTCATCAAAGTGGTGGAGGAGCTGTGTTAGACAGTTGCTCCTCCCACCACGAAAGCCATGATGGTTGCAATTTAGGAGATGATTTTGTTCTAGGAAGGCTGTTATTCTTGATCTCAACACTCTCTCATATTTTGATATGTGAGGTGAGTGAGATTGGACGGTAGTTTACTGGGAGGGATTTATTCCCTTTTTTAAAGATAGGAATAACTGGCTGGCAGAGGAGGTTCTGAGGGATAAAACCAGCACCCAGTGATTTTTGCCAGAGATTTGCAAGAGGAGCTGCAAGTTGCTGTCTGCATTGCTTCGGCACTCTAGCAGGGAACCTGTCAGGACCCACTGCTGAATCGGGTTCGATTTCTTTTATTGCTGCTAGGATGTCAGTGGCGTCGAAGGTTATGTCAGAAAGGACATGCTGGGGAATCACAGAAGCAAAGCTGCGTGAGTCAACTGAATCAGGGTCATTGGAAACAGAACGGTATTGAATTCGCAGAATCTGAGCGCCATGTCTTTGGCATCACTGTGAAGGATGCAGTTTTCGTCAACCAGTGGGCCGATACAGGAAACTGTGGTCCTATGTGTTTTTACAAAGGAGTAAAAAATTTTAGGATTATTCTTGATGCTTTTAATAGCTCAGGATTCCTCTGCAGCTTTTTGGGTGTTTTTAAGGGTTCTCATACGGTCCTGCAGTTGTTGCTTCCTTGATTCCAAGGTTGTTAATGTTCTCGATTAGGGGTGATGCTCATGGTGGGATTTCAGAGTATTGATTTTTCGGTTTATCCTTTTTATTCTCCTGATGAGTGCTTGTCACTGTTTTGGAATCCTGCGTCTACTTTTATCTATGAGTCGTGAGGGCGTGTGTTTTGAGCATATGTGGGTGACTGCGTCCTCAAATAGTTACCATGCGTTTGTGTTTGTTGTGGTATTGGAGGAAGCAGGGGTGAAGGACCAATCCACCTGTGATACGTTTTGAGTGATTGCACCCCAGTTTGACTTGTGTAAATTCATGTTATCAAATGGGTGCGCTGGAGTTAGTGATTTATGCCGAATTTTTGGATACTGAAGATTGGCGTTCCAAAGTATTATGTCATGATGAGACAGGAGGGTTCTTTCCACTGTGATGTTAGGGATAGTGTTAGCATGATGGCTTAGCACTAGATCCAAGACACTCTGGTTGTTTCTGGTTGGTTCATGGACGAGTTGTGACAGGAACAAATTATCCATAAATTTGAAAAGTAACTCCCACTGTTGCTTTGTTTGAGCTTGAGGTGAAGGTTCTTTGGCTAACAATATTAGTGGACACAATCTACAGAGGGCAGGTTGAAGTTGCCCATCATCAGAATATTTCCTGGGTTACATTGCAACAGGAAAGATTTGTGTGTATGTGTGTGTGTGTATATATATATATATATATATATATATATACATATACACACACACACGCACACACACACACACACACACACATATATATATTTAAATTACCTGTGTCGGTGACACGTAAAAGCACCAACCGATCGTGGCTGTTTTCCAGCCTCCTGTGCCCACTGTGCCGGTGGCACGTAAAAAGCACCCACTACAGTCACGGAGTGGTTGGCATTAGGAAGGGCATCAAGCTGTAGAAACACTGCCAAATCAGACTGGAGCCTGGCGCAGCCTCCTGACTTCCCAGGCTCCGGTCGAACTGTCCAATCCATGCTAGCATGGAAAACGGACGTTAAACGATGATGATGATGATGATAATATATATATATACATCATCATCATTACTTAATGTCTGCTTTCCATGCTAGCATGGGTTGGATGGTTTGACAGGATCTGGAGAACTGCACCAGGTTCCAGTCTGGTTTGGCATGGTTTCTATGGCTGGATGTCCTCCCTAACGCCAACCACTCCATGAGTGTAGTGGGTGCTTTTTACGTGCCACCGGCACAGGGGCCAGTTATGTGACACCAGCATATATTTATATAATTTTTATTCTTTTATTCGTTTCACTCATTTGACTGTGGCATCGCCTTTAGTCAAAGAAATTGACCCCAGGACTTATTCTTTGTAAGCTTAGTACTTATTCTATCGGTCTCTTTTGCTGAACCACTAAGTTACGAGGATGTAAACACACCAGCGTTGGTTGTCAAGCGATGGTGGGGAGACAAACACAGATGCACAAACATATACATGTATCATCATCATCATCATCATCATCGTCGTTTAACGTCCGTTCTCCATGCTAGCATGGGTTGGACGGTTCGACCGGTTCTGGGAAGCCAGAAGGCTGCACCAGGCTCCAGTCTAATTTGGCAATGTTTCTACAGCTGGATGCCCTTCTAACGCCAACCACTCCGTGAGTGTAGTGGGTGCTTTTTACGTGCCACCTGCACAGGTGCCAGGCGGGGCTGGCAACGGCCACGGTCATATTGGTGTATTTTATGTGCCACCGGCACGGAAGCCAGTCGAGGCGGTGCTGGCATCGGCCACGAGTCGGATAGTGCTTTTTACGTACCACCAGACCAGGGATCCTGGCTGTTCAATTCGATTTCGATTTCGCTTGCCCCAACATGTCTTCACAAGCAAAGGGGGTTGGCAGGGTGCCTGTCGTACGGTCGCATTGGAGTATTTTACGTGCCACGGCCACGAGTCGGATAGTGCTTTTTACGTACCACCAGACCAGGGATCCTGGCTGGTTCAATTCGATTTCGATTTCGCTTGCCCCACATGTCTTCACAAGCAAAGGGGGTTGGCATGGGTGCCTGTCGTACGGTCGCATTGGAGTATTTTACGTGCCGCGCCCCGAGTCGGATAGTGCTTTTTACGTACCACCAGGCCAGGGATCCTGGCTGGTTCAATTCGGTTTCGATTTCGATTTCGATTTCGCTTGCCCCAACATGTCTTCGCAAGCATGGGGGTTGGGATGGGTGTCTGTCGTCGGATGAGGTTCTATATCGACTTCGCTTGCCTCAACCGGTCTTTGTGTCCAAGGGAGGAAAGGCATTCATAAGTGGGCTGGGCTCACTTGTCCTGCCTGGGCTCACTTGTCCTGTCCTGCATGTATATATATGTATATATATATATATATATGTACAACAGGTTTCTGTCTACCAAATTCACTCAAGGCTTTGGTTGGCACGAGGCTATAGCACAAGACACTTGTCCAAGGTGCCACACAGTGGGACTGAACCCAGAACCATCTGGTTGGTAAGCAAGCTTCTTACCACACAGCCACTCCTGCGCCTGTCTATAATATATTTTCAACATGCCATTGATGCTGTGGCTAATTTCGTAAATCATTTTCCCCAGTTTGTTGGCTGAATATTCTTTGCTTCTGAAAAACTGTTTGTTGCACAACTTTTACATTTAGCATACTACTAATCTGCTGAGTGGTTGGTGTCAGGAAGGGCTTCCTGCTGTAAAAATCCTGCCAAAACAGTCACAGAAGTCTGGTGCAGGCTTCTACCTGGCCAGCTCCTGTCAGACCGTTCCACCCATGCCAGCATGGAAGGCAGACGTTAAACGACGATGATGATGGTGATGGTTCATATATGACCCACCAGCATCTGTGTTGTCTACTTGTGCTTTGTTGTTCAAATTTCAAATCGCTAATCAAATGGACTGACCCTAACCCAAGTGTAAACTGTTTCTGGTTCAGTGATGAGATTTCAGCTCATTATGTGGCTTGAATTTTCTTCAGAAAAACTGTTCATTTGTTTCTTTAGAGAACCATTCATGGATGGGCGTCCCACCTGTATATTAAACATATGTTATTTTATACTCTTTTTTTTTTGTTTTGTTTTTCAGACGATGTGTTTTTGACCCTGGAACATGCAAAAGAGCAGTTTTTATCGTTGCTACAAAAAATGGATATTGATGCTCTTGTTGCATTTGATAAATGGTTGAAAATGATGCGGATTAGTCGTAATCCACTTACTGGTACGTAATCATTCACTTCTCTCTTTCTTTCTTTTTTTTTCCCGTTTTCTCATCATCATCACCATCATCCTAATGTCTACCTTTCCATATTTTCATGGGTTGGATGGAATTTGTTGAGGCACACTTTCCGTGGTTGATGCCCTTCCTGTTTCCCAAGCAAGATAACGTTTTCCCGTGGCCAGACATGTAAATGAGCATCATTGTCATACAAGCGAGGTTGTGTGTTTTCAATCTTCCATCATAAACATTTCTGGCCATGGGTTATATTACCTTGCTTCAAAACAAGTGAAGGTTGGTGACAGGAAAGGCACACAGTCGTAGAAAAATCTGCCTCAACAAATTCCATCCAATGTATGCGAGCATGGTAAAGTGGATGTTAAAAACGATGATGATGATGATGTTGTTTTACAACCAGATGCCCTTCCTGTCACTAACCTGTAACTATTTTCTAAAGGAGTTTTCATTCCATTCATGTTTGAAAGTGCAGAGCTCCCAGTTGATTTGTGTACATGGAAGTGTCAGCAAATGGCATTATTGCTGACACACACACACACACACACACACACACACACACACTTGCACAAACACATACGCATGCACGCACACACCTACACTCACCCACTCTCATAGATACATGACAGGCTGTTTGGTAAATTTGGACAAGTGCCCCTTCAGTTGAGCTGGGGCTTTTGGCAAAGACACCCAAGGTGCTGCACAGTGGGACTGAACCTGAAACCTCACAGTTGTGAATTCGACTACTTAACCACACAGCCATGCCTATGTCTTTACAGGTTTAAAAAATATTTAAAAAAAGCTATGATTATTAGGAAAATTAGACTGACATCAAATAGGGAGGTTTTAGAGGTTAAGCATGAAGATGAAAGGTCAATGGATTGTCTCATGAGCAGCATTTTACTGTGACCTTGGTAGTGCAAGGAATTCTTAAAGACTCTGTCCTCTCCTTAGCTATAATTAGGTACTGTGTGTGAGGGTGGTTGGCCACAGAGTTGTGTGTTTAATTAGCATGCAGTCTTGAGTTCAAATTCCATTCAGGGTGCTCATGCAAAATGTAGAAATTAAAACAAACAAAAATAATATATATATGACTAGTGCTCCAAACTCTATGGGCCCCTTTGATTCCTATTTTACTCTCCTGAACCCTACATTCCATCTTTAAAAAAAGCCCCATCATATTTTCATAATTAAATGTTATTAAGAATTGTATTAAAAAAATTGGTAAAATATTTCGTGTCTTGTAGGAATAAAACCGGTTTTACATAAATTTCAACAACAGAATCTTATGTGGATCCCTAAGGATCAATGCCCCCCACCCAGAGTCATATATGAACCCCGGTTGGTAGCCACTGGTCAAACAGGAGCTGACTAGGGGCACGTAACCCATGAAGGAAGGGAGATAATTAAGTAAAGCTGGAAATCATTTTTTTTCATATATATTTTAATGGTTTATCAAAGCTCATAGACAACTGCGACCCACAGGACTTCCTGAATAGGACGCAAAATGCAAATTTCTTTTGAATTTTTGTAGTAGTGCGGTCCTTTTGAGGATGAACCTCATCTCATGCGGCCAAATTCTCGAAAGAGGTTGCCCCTGCACAGATTACTAGAAATATTTTGCATAGTTATCTGCCCCTCGTCATTGGTTGTCTGCCCCTGGCTATCATTTGTTAATCAAATTTCATTTATTCAAATGGCTTATCCTTCAGTAGACACCCTTTGACCCTTTTCGGAGCCTCTCTGGCTATTGTGGGAAGGAGGGAGGAAATAATCTTTCGACGGGGCATCTCACCTGAGCCCTAACAACAGAGTGGAGGGTATTAAAAGTCTCCTCCACGCCTCAAAGGTCATGTGGTGTTGTTAGACCAGGTGAGGAATTAATCATACATACGACCTACTAGACTTTGATTAACAACCAATTTATTATTGTAACGTGTGTGTGTTTTATGTATGTTTATATTCATGTATATACATCATGATCATCATCATCGTTTAACGTCTGCTTTCCATTCTAGCATGGGTTGGACGGTTTGACTGAGGGCTGGCAAACCAGATGGCTGCACCAGGCTCCAGTCTTGATCTGGCAGAGTTTCTACAGCTGGATGCCCTTCCTAACGCCAACCACACCGAGAGTGTAGTGGGTGCTTTTACGTGCCACCGACACGGGGGCTAGTCAGGCTGTACTGGCAACGACCTTGCTTGAATCTTTTTACACATGCCAACGGCACAGGTGCCAGTAAGGCGATGCTAGTAACGATCACGCTTGAATGGTGCCTCTTGCATGCCACTGGTATCGAAGCCAGTTGGCCACTCTGGCAACGATCATGCTCGGATGGTGCTCTTAGCACCCTACTAGCACGGTAAGGCGAAGTGCCAGTAAGGCGAAGCTGGTAACGATCACACTCGAACGGTGCCTTTTATGTATATACTTGAAATTGTTCATAAAATATTTAGTTTTGTACTCTGTGATTTTTCCAACTGCAGAGGCCAACCAAATGAAACTCTGGCTATAATACAAGGATTCCTTACTGTTTCCATTCGGATATACAATATATGTGGAGTTCAAAATACGAGTCGATTAGCATGCAATTTGAATTTGAAGAATACCATACAGGCGTGGCTATGTAGTGAGTGGCTTGCTTACCACCCACGAGGTTCTGAGTTCAGTCCTACAGCGTGGCACCTTGGGCAAATATCTTCTATTGTAGCCTCGGGCTGACCAAAGCCTTATGAGATGATTTGGAAGTTGGAAACTTCATCATATATATACCTGTGTGACATCATCATCATCATCATTTAATATCTGTTTTCCATGCTGGCATAGGTTTTATATATATATATATATATATATCATCATCATCATTTAATGTCCATTGTTCATGCTGGCATGGGTTGGACAATTTGACCAAGGCTGGTAAGTTGGAAGGCTGCACCAGACTCCAGTCTGATTTGGCATGGTTTTCCATGGTTGGATGCCCTTCCTAATGCCAACCACTCAGAGAGCGTGCTATGTCTTTATATCTGTTCATACTCCCCACCACCACCACCATTTGACAGCAACTGGTGTTGATGTGTTTACGTCCCTATAACTTAGCAGTTTGGCAAAACAACCAATAGAATAAATTCCAGGCTTAAAAAAAAAAAAGGTTGATTCATTCAACTAAAACATTTTCAAGGCAGTGCTCCAGCATGGCCATAGTCTAATGACTAAAACAAGTAAAAAATAAAAGATATATATATATATATATATATATATACGTACACACACATGTGTATATATACACACACACACACACATATTCATACATACATGCATACATATATAACATTGTCATCATCATCATCATCATTTAACATCCGTTTTCCATGCTGAGTATGGGTTGGACGATGTGACTGAGGTCTGGAGAGCCAGTGGCTGCACCAGGCTCCAATCTGATCTGGTAATGTTTCTACAGCTGGGATGCCCTTCCTAACCCCAACCACTTGAAGAGTGTAGTGGGTGCTTTTCACATACCACCGGCACAAGAGCCAGTCAGGTGGGCCTGGCATTGACCACGTTCAGATGGTGCTTTTTATGTGCCATTGACACAGGGAGCCAGTCAGGAGATTCTGGTATCGACCACATTCAGATGATGCCTTTTACATGCCACCAGAACGGGGTGTCAGTCAGGGGGCACTGGCCACAGCTGTGATTTTGGTTTTACTTGACTCAACAGGTCTTCTCAAGCATATCATATCACCCGATGCATCAAGGGTACTCTTGAATGGGCTGGTCATGCAACACTGGCATCAGCCATGGCTGCGATCTCACTTTAATGGCTGGGTATTCTCAATCACAGCATATTTATACACACACACACTTACTCACACGCACACATATACCCACACATGCACACATATACATACAGTGGACAAATGAAAAAAAGGGCACTCAGCACATTTTTGGGGAGTTACATTTATTTATTTTTCAGTTTGATTTGGATTTTTGCTGCTTCAAGTTTTGAAGCCCCTAACGGAGCTTATCTCCTCAAGCTGGAGACATGTGTGTGTGTGTGTAAACCCCTCTACATAGCTTTTGTGGACTTGGAGAAAGCCTTTGACAGGGTCCCCCGATCCCTTATCTGGTGGTTGATGCGGAAACTGGAGATTGACGAATGGCTAATAAGGGCTGTTCAGGCCCTATACAGAGAGACTCAGCAAGGTTACGATTGGCAATGAGTATAGTGAAGAATTCTGGGTAGAAGTAGGTGTCCACCAAGGTTCAGCCCTCAGTCCCCTTTAATTCATCATAGTCCTCCAGGCAATGACAGAGGAATTCAAAACAGGTTGCCCCTGGGAGCTCCTCTATGCTGATGACCTGGCTCTCATAGCAGAATCACTACTGGAACTAGAAAAGAAATTTCGGGTGTGGAAGCAAGGGTTAGAATCAAAGGGCCTTAGAGTAAATGTAGCAAAGACCAAAGTTATAGTAAGCAGAAAGGCGAACTCATCACACACACCCTCGGGCAGGTGGCCCTGCTCGATCTGTAGGAAAGGTGTAGGTCGAAACTCCATAAGATGTACCCAGTGTAAGCTATGGACGCATAAGAGGTGCAGCAACATCAAAGGGAAATTAAGTGATAAGAAAGCTTTCATGTGTGGCAGATGCACAGGGACAATAGACACCACAGACACTCAGAAAAGAGATTCCATCACACTCCAGGGAGAGAAACTAGAAGTAGTTGATAGTTTCCGCTACCTGGGTGACCAAGTTAGTAGTGGGGGTGGATGCTCAGAGAGTGTCACCACTAGAATACGAATAGCCTGGGCAAAGTTTAGAAAGCTCCTACCCCTACTGGCGACAAAGGGTCTCTCACTCAGAGCGAAAGGTAGATTGTATGATGCATGTGTGCGAACTGCCATGCTTCACAGCAGTGAAACATGGGCTGTGACTGCAGAGGACATGCGTAGACTTGAAAGAAATGAATTGCTATATTCCTTTGAAAGTGGAATGACATCTCGACATATTTTGCTAACATTGTGACAGATAGACAGATACAATGGTTTCTTTTTTTTTTTCTTTTCTTAAATTCTTTATATTTAAAAAAGAAAATAATTTCTGAATTTCTCATCATTGTTTCTTTTTTTTTTTTTTCTTTTTCCAAATGCAGGTAAAGTGATTTGTCGAGAGAATGCTGTTGTTCATAGCTCTGTCAACCCCCAGACTGCTGGTGCTGGTAACGAAGACAATCTTTTACCTGAAGACCACAAAGATCACACCGTGCCAACAATTAGTGGAGTTTATGGTTCCTTCCCCAACACCAATATTACCGTCAACATCACACTGAGTCCGCAGGCCTTGATGGGGCAGGGTCCCATCACAGTAACGGCTAACACTGCCTCGTCATCTCATGAAGGTGGCGGCGGCAGTGGCACGCACAGGTCATCTGGCGGCAACAATGCTGCAGTCAGTGGGAGCAATTCTTTGCCAAACGGGATTCGCTGTGCCACTTCATCTTCTGCTACAACCACTACCATTGATCTTAGTCAAGCCGGACCATCGACTTCAAGAAGCAGCACCATTGCTGAAGATAGAATCCATGCGTTGGCAATCGGTAGCTTTTCACATTCCAAATCTCATAGTGCCCGTACGTCTCAGCCAGGCGTGAAAGTTGTAGCTACAAACTGTAGTAGTAGTAGTAGTAATAGTACCAACTACGAGCACCCGAACCAACCTGCATTCCCCATTCATTTGGTTCCGAATAACGCTAGTTACGATGGCAGTGGTAGCAGCAAAAAGAGTCGTTTGGACATGACGGCCGTGTTGTCCGGACCGACTAACCTATCCAACTCCGGACAAGTTGAACACAATCAAAGTACAGAACGGTCGCGCTTTAAGCGGATTCTTCCCAAACCAAGCAGCAATTACCTACGCAACCCTTCATCTGCTTCTCACCACGGCTTGGCAGCGAGTTCCACATCTTCTTCTTCCTCTTCCTCTTCCTTCAGACACAGTACTGGCAGCAATCAGAACCGGTTGGCCTCAGCACCGTCGTCGCTCAGCACTTCGGCCTTGACCGCAACCTCTTCCACGCAAAACCGCTACGTGTCCATGCCTTCGAAAGACGGACATTCTTCTTCGGAAAACTCAGTCATTTTCATAAAGCAGGACCCGGATTGACTACAGAATGCAGATGTATCCTCCAGTGGCTGCTTCTCATCTCACAGTGCCACGACACTAATTTACCATAGTGTCTACCTACAGCAGTCACTTTATCTCTCTATACTAGTCAGTTATTCTAGAGCACCACATTCTCTTTGCTGGTTGATTTTCTTTCTTCAAGTGGGGGACATCAATTATTATTATTATTATTATTATTATTATTATTATTATTACTATTATTATTATCATTATCATTACTACAATTACTACTATCTTAATTACTATCATTATCATTATTCATTATCGTTGCTATTGGTTTTCATTATTTTCTTATTCCAACAATATTTACAGAGTCTGGTTTCCCCAAATTCTTCACAAGCTTCTCTAATATTCTCACAGTTTTTTTTTTCTTTTCTATTAAACGGAACGGAACATCGAAGCTTTTCAGTGAAGAACGGAAACTTTGTGAAAGAAATGTGTCTTAGTCACCTTTTTTATTAATTTATTATTATTATTATTATTATTATTATTTGAA
>NC_043012.1:37061996-37066996 GCF_006345805.1 Octopus sinensis
CTTCCAGTCAGTTTTGGAATGAAGAATTTAGTAAAATTACATCCTTGTTAAGCTGGCGTTTAGAATATTAACCAACACGAAATTCTAATAGAAGGCTTTAGTTTAAAACAAGGAGTTTATATCACAAATCCAGGGGCAGTGGTGGGTATAAGAAGGGTTAAACTTACCTAATTACATTTAATTTATCCTCTTTATATATATTTCTTCTTTTGCCTTGATAAAATGTGATCAACAGGGATTATGTGTAAAAGAGAATTTCTCTCCAGAGTTCATTTAATAGAAGGTAGAGCTTGTGAAAGGCATTTGCCCCTTTTTTTATAAAATTACTCTTTAGTTCCTCAATAACCCTTTACCATTCAGATTATTCTGTCAAATGGTAATCCTTATTTATTCCACATTGCTTTGAATTGATCTTGCATTATCTCATAGCTTTGAGATTTTGATGATGTGATTGTCTATCTTTAGAATAACATTGTAGGGTAAGTGTGAGAGGCCAGATATGGTTAGTTTACATGGTAAAGAGTTAAATTGTTAAAACCCATTTCTGCAACATTAATTAATATCAGAAATAATTACTTAATTGTTCTTATTTTATATTTTAAATCTAATAGCAAAAAACTTTTTTATGCCTTGTTTGCACTCTTCTCTGTTTCGAGGTCTTCTCTCTATTTTGCTCTTGAGTGATTGTCTGTCTGTCTGTCTCTAGGCAGGGGAAAGTTGGTGGATCTTATGATAGTTTGGAAAGTTATCATGTCTTTTATACATAATTGTAAAATATCTGACCAGGATTCTGTAAGATTCTCATGTAGAATTCTTCTAGAATGGTGAATAATATACACAAGTGCATGTATATATATATATATATATATATATATATATATATATATAGTTGTATGTATGTTGTATATTTAAAGATAGGGTGCTTTTATGCAAATTACAATGGGTTTCATTTCACTCTATGGCATAAATGCCTTGTCTTTGGGTGGGGTGAATGTAGGTAGCAATGTGAAGTGGAATGGAAACCGTTTCTCAACTTGTCTCATTGAGAGAATTTTTACTTAATACCAAACACCAAAAATTTGGTTTCATTTGTGTGTAGTATCTATCTATCTATCTACCTACCTATCTACCTATCTATCTATCTACCTACTTATCTACCTATCTATCTATCTATCTATCAAACCTCCACACTTTGTATATAGATTTGTACATATGTGTGTATATATACATATACATATATATATATCTCCATTTGTATACATACACACACATACATGTATTTATACTTTCTACAAACATTCCTTATATTCCAATGTTTTTGTTACATGAAACAATTTTAATTCTCAACTTGGAACTATCTTAAAGACAATCTTTCCAAGAATAGATTGCTGAATTCTGTAAGGAAATAAAAATAGTCGCTCTGCACACGCACGCGTGGATGTGTGCGTGTAAAGAATTGCGTGTTTACTTTATTTACCTAATTAACAGGAAGAAAATAAATGAGAAAATTCTATGGGTAAAATTTTTTATCAAGTCAGGATGGTTGTTAAAATTGCAAACATTGGGCCTTTGAACCTATTATGGTATGTGTGTATGTATGTATGTATGTATGTATATATGTGTGTGTGTGTATATATATATATATACACAGGGTGTTCAAAAAGTCTCTCCACAGTAAGTATTTAATAGAATTCGGGTGATTCTTGTACCTTGATCCTTTACTTGCTCCACAGAAAAAAAAAAGTCTGGTGGTGTTAAATCAGGTGATCTCGGTGACCAAAGTCCCTTCGAAATAACCTGTTCACATGGTGAAAAAAAATCACTGCTGAGAAACTTTTTGAACACCCTGTATATATATATGTGTATACATATATATACACACACATACACACTTTATTTGTGGGTTAACAAGGCAACCAATGGTTTCACGTGAAGAGGTCTTCACAATTGTTTAAGCATGCCACATGGAAGTGTTGGTATTCCTTTCCGTTTTGGCTGGGAATACCATTGATAGCCCTGTTAATCCACAAATACAGAATATTTAATCCACCAATTTCAGTGTTAAGCACTCATTCTCGGTATTGAATATTAGCATATATTCACACATACGTATGTATGTATCTACTAGGATTTATCAAATGCCATTATGTGTCTGCCCATATTCTCTACATGGACTACAATTATTCCAATTATTGTTGTTAATAATATTGTACATACTTGAAACTGAGCCGGGTTGTTATTACAAATCCTGACTCAAATTTGAACACATTCTAAAAAAAAATTTGTTTTTTGTAAATCTTTTTTTTTCTGCTCTTATGCCACAATGGTTTGGTATGGTATGTCTTTGAAGCAACCAGTTCCTCATAACACTGGCAGGTCTTACTGGAAAAAAAAAAGTGCCAACTTTATTTTCTCATCACAACATCTCAAAGAACTTTGGTCTTCAATGTCTCACCCCACTCCCTATTTTTTTGCGATAAATTTTTATTCTTTTTCTCTTCTTTTTCCTCCACCTCTGCAAAAGTAAATCCGATTCTTTATTTCTCATAATCTCACTCGTTTCCTACCTTCTCTGTCTCTTCGATTTTCTTATAGTGATCCTCTACTCCAATTCCTCCACATCTTTAGATATATGGTTCACAGGTTCTCATAGAATTTCTAGCTACCGTTCTGTAGCAGAAGATATCAACTTTGTTCTTCTGCTTTCAATATTTACCAACAAAAACTGTTTTAAATATAAAAGGAATTTTTTTTTCTGTTTTCTTTTTGAGAATATTTACAATTTTCTCTCACTAACCTAAGAATTTAATTTGCCATTAGTGCATTTACTCACAGGAACCTGGTTCTATATTTAGTTGATGTTATTCAAGAACTGGTTCCTGTGTAGTGGTCGTTGCTGATCACGTGACACTGGTTACTTCCTCCATCAATTGTCACTGCTACGGTTGTGCTTAAACACACAAAAAAAAAAAAAAATGAACAACTTTCAGTTTAAATCATAGTTTGTTGTTTCTGGAAAAAAAACACTGAATATTTTCCAAATTACGTGGTTATGTTAATATTAAAAGAAAAAAGAAAATTATATATATGTATAGTATATATATATATACGTGCCTTATTTTTTTAACAATAACCCCCACCCCTTTCCTTCCTATTCTTCTCATCGTCTTGGGAATACAAAGTAAATGTTGAAACATTTCTTTCTTCAACTTTCCCCAATCTTTGACTCTTATTTAAAATCACAGTTTGGAAACTTTTAAAAATCCTCAAGGACTTGAAAAAAAAAAAAACCTGTTGAATAATTCCTCCTCATCTTTGATTAAACCTTCTCTCTTTGTCTCTCTCCCTCTATTATCTTTTTTTTTTTTTTCTTTGTTTAGCAGTTTGGATAACTCTTTCTCTCTGTCTTTCTCTTTCACCAAACATTTCTCTCCTCTTTCACAGCCTCCTTCCTGGCTCATACTTTCTTCTGTAATTTTAATGTGTTTACTTACCTAGATTTTGAACTCACTACCTTTTAGTTTATATAACTGCTGTACTATCAACTCTTCTTGTACAAACACTCTATTTCCTTGCATTTTTTTTTTGCGTTCTTAATTTTGTTTTCTTTTTTTTCTTCCTCTTTTTGAAATTCCCAAAATTTTTGATTTCCTACTGAAATTTTAAAACCAGTGAAAAAAAACTTTGAAATTCTTTAAATGAAAAAAAAAAAAAAAACCACATTTGACAGAAAGACAAAATTCTGCTAAAAACTGGACCCATTTTCCCCCTAAGTTTTTTACTTTTATTTTTTCCCTTTTTCCATCCCCACCCTTCATACATTTGCATCATCATCTTTTATGCTAGTAAGAATGAGAAAATATCATCAAATATGTGTTGTTCTCCCCCCCCCCCCCCCACTTTTTTTATTTATTTATCAAACATGGCAAGTGTGATGTTTATATTAATATACTTTTGCAATTTTCATGTCTACACGTCTCTGCCAAACGGTGAAGACCATTTTTTCGAGAGCCATTCCTAGTCTTTAAGACTAATTGCTTTTAACACTTAATTTATTGTAAACAGGGACTTCTATTTTTCTCTTTATTAAGGGGTCACTTTACCTTTCAACCCATCCCAGGGTTGGTAAAAACAAAGTACCAGTCATATACTGGAGTCAAGAATGTTTGACTACCCTCCTACCCTCAATTTTACTGGCCTTGTATCTAAATCAGAAACAATTATTATTAATATTATTATTATTATTATTTTGGTAGGCGAGTGTATAATAATTTGTTGCCTTGTTTAATCCAAAGAATTTATTTGGTAAGTTATTACCAAACAGTGATTTTTTTTAAAGTACTCTAGTGATTCTTCCCCTCTTGAAACCAAACTCTCTCTCTCTCTCTCTCCTGCCCTGTCTTGTTATCCCAGAGCATTGTGAGTTTGAATTCAGAAAGACAATCTGTTAGTCACCATTTTACAATCTTTCATTTTATGTATTTATCATTGTTCTCTTAGCAAAACATTTAATTGCTTTATTTCTTTCATTTTTTTAAAAGGTATTATTATTATTTTTATTATTATTATTATTATTATTATAATAAAGGTGGTGGCCCTGGCAGAATTGTTAGCGAAATGCTTAGTGACATTCCATCTGTCTTTACATTCTAAATTCAAATTCTGCCAAGGTCTCGTCTTGGGGGGTCAATAAATTAAGTACCAGTTGCATACTGGTGTCGATCTAATCAACCGGTCCCCTCCTCCAAAATTTCAGGCCTTGTGCCTATAGTAGAAAGGATTATTGTTGTTATTATTATTATTATTATTAAGAGAATGAGCTGGCAGAATCGTTTGCATTCTGGACCAAATGCTTAGCAGCTCATCTTTACATTCTGAGTTCAAATCCCGCTGAGGTCAACTTTCATCGTTTTAAGGTGAATGTGACTGACGATCCCCAACTCACCCAAAAATTGCTGGCCCTGTGCCAAAATTAGAACAAATTATTATTATTATTATTA
>NC_043012.1:37074496-37101996 GCF_006345805.1 Octopus sinensis
CGGAAGAAAATTTCCTCTAAAAATACTCACATTTTCCCACATTTATGGAATTTTCAATGCAATTATTAATTATTTAATCACCAATTAATTTTTTTTTTCTAGAATCCAACATTTTTTTTATCAAAGGAAAAAAAAATCACTTTTGACATCTTAAGATTTCTTAAACAAGCCAAAATATTGAAAGCACTTTTTAATGAAACACTTCACAATTTAATTAAAAAACAACAGAAAAACCAAAAAAAAAATTGTCTAACCATAATTACTGAAATTGGTTTTTTTTTTTGTTTTATAAATCATTATTCAGTTTTTCTTTTTATAAATAACAAACCTGTTCCTAACTATAATTAGATGCGTTAGAATGTCCTAATTGATGTGACATATCTGGGCTAAAGATGTGGCTTACATTTAATTATATCAACTACTAGACAGAAAAATGCAGGGAAATCCTGTTGTGTTCAATGAAGCAAGCCTTTTCATTCATTGCTGACATTTGACCCTTTTTTTTTTTATAGAAACTTCACAAACCTTTATTATGTGATGGACTAACTCGAAAGAGAAAAAAAAAAAAATTTTAAAAACAAACAGGGTGGGTTTTTTTTTATTACAAAAAATGTCTTATTTAACAGCAGAACGTGAAAAGAAAAAAAAAAAAAACATCTGCTGTACAAATAAAAATAATTCTTTTAACTTTTAAAACAGATTTAAAAAAAAAAAAAGAAAAAAGAAAAGAAAGCATTGATTTGCAATGTTGACCAAGATGAAGACGTCAATGTTGTAGACAAATTTGTCATGATTGTGATGATGATGATGATGATGATGATGTGCGTTGGATTAACAACCTTCAGTGCCTGTAAGTACACAAGGGAGTGATCGACCCTTTATATTTTGAGAGCCTTTCTTTCCTGTTCACCTCACATTTTACTTAAAAATAATAATATTAAAAAAAAAAAATACCAAAACAATAAACAAACAAACAAACAAACCCCTTTTCAATCGATTTAGAATGGAATCAGTCTTTTTTTTTTTATTTGTAAAAGTGATTTTAGCATTTTTTTTTTCCAGTTTTTTCTAAACTTAAGATTTATAATTTATACTTTAAAAAAAACAGAAAAACATCTGAAAATATTTCTTCAGCTTGTAAAACATAATGACAACAGTTGTATTAATGTTGTTATGTTATTGTTTTTTTCTCTCTCATTTTTATAACTGATATAATATATATGTATATATCTATATATATATATATAATGTATATATGAAGTTTTTCATTCTTTTGAAACCTTGTACACCTGGTTGCAGCTTGTGAATTGTACAATTAATTAATTAAAAAAAAAAACTGATAATAGTAAATCGAAAATAGGCTACACCTTGCCAGCCCCTCTGAATACTAGCAGAACATGTCAACCAGCCCTCTTGAGTTCTTAACTACCCTTTTTTTTTTCTTGCCAGATTTCTGTTGAAAAAATATATGGCCTTTTTTTGTTTCAAGTAATTGTGAAAATGATGAAGAATTTAGTAAAATAGCCTTGTCGTGTTTGGAACATAAAATGAACTTGAAAATCCGATGAAAGGTTTTAATTTAGATCACTTTAACCCTTTTGTTACCATATTCCTGTTGGAATACACTGCCTTTGTTCCGGTCAGTTTTGAAAATGGTGAAGAATTTAATGAAATAATTTTGTCATTATTAAGTTAGTGTTTGGAACATAAATGGACAAGAAATTTTCATGAAAGGTTTTAATTTAGACCCCTTTTTAAGCATAGTTTTTATCTTTATCACAGAACCAGTGGGGAGGGAGGGGGGGTCTCGGGTGTGTCAGAACCAAAAAAGGTTAAGACTGAAATCTGTTAATATTTTAAGTGTCTAATTAAGTTTGTGAAATGTGTTTTTTTTTAAAATTAGCCAAAGGCAATATGTGACAGTCGATGCCTAAATCTGTCAGACACGTCCCCTGTGTTTGGTGATAATCCTAAATCCCATTTTCTAAACATCAAAACACTAAAACCATGAAACACTAAATCTATGATCGAAAAATATTCATCCCCCCCCCACTTTCATGTTCTTGAAAAATCTTCGTTAAAATGAGAGACAGCAACACTTTTTGTGTGTATGTGTGTGTGTGATCCAGTGATCAATTATTTCAACAACCAATATCACTGATCTAAGATCATTAAGTGCCACAAGATCAGTTACCATTTTCTCGATCATTCTCATAATTTGCCCCGACAACAAAAGTACAGATTTCATATTCTCCAAACTCCACCAAAATTACATTTATTTCAATTAATCCAATTATATCATGTTATTTAATTATCAATTATCTCATATTAATTAATGTACACAGCAGGCATGGTTTCGTGGTGAAGTTCACTTTTGCAACCATGGTTTCAGGTTCAAATCCTAATATGTGGCACCTTGGGCAAAGGTCTTTTACCATAGATTTCAGGTCAACCAAAGCCTTGTGAACAAAAAAATTTGGTAGACAATAAGAAACTGTGTGGAAGCCTGTTGAAGGATCTGTCCTCATCTGAGAGTGGCAGACTGAATTTCCTGTCTGGTTTAATGCCAACGTTTGACCCTTCAATACCCTTAGCAGAACCTATTCCCTTACAAGCATACAAGCTAGGTAAGGGGTATGGCCTGGGGCTCACTCGGTCCCTTCTTCCCCATGGTTTGGGAAACCCTGAAAAATGTTATGAGGTAGAGGAGGGTGGAGTCTACCTTTCCACCTCTGGCGAAAGAATTTAACCTGACAGACCTTTACAGAAGCTGGAAGCAATGTCACACCTTGGAGCTGATGTTGCTAAATTCTAGGCATTCAGCTTCGTACCTTTTAGTTGAAATAATTAATTTGTAAGCCCGATTCTGTTGCTCTTGCCCCTCTCTCTCTCTCAGACCTTTCCCATGTTACCATTCTACAAATGCCTTCACTATTTAATCAGGTTGTCATCAAAACTATTACTACTACTACTACTACTACTACTACTACTACTACTATGATATTGGCAGTTTTTTTCCTTTTTTTTACATGTTTAACAAATAGCAACTACAAAAATAGTTGTCGGACATCTTTTGAAAAAAAAGAAACCCCAAAATTTCATTAGTCTGGTTGTCCATTGTTCCGCTGCACCGATTGATGCAGAAGAATATTTTGTAGTAAGCGTCCTGACAGTTAAACCAAAATTCACAGAGTGTATAACATAATACAAGAAACACATGACCACTTTGAAACGCTGGGCTTTACATCGCAAAAACAACAACAACCCCCCACCCCCCAACTTCCAGTGTTTTGTTTCTGACCCCACCCCCACCCCACGACCACACTCACACATTCACCTACCCAACCACAGTAACTAGTTATTACTGGTTCCAATACCATTACTGATCTCTTTGGTTTCTCTGTTCTCCCTAATTCTAAAATGCATCAGGAAAAAACAAAAACAAACAAAAAAAAAACAAGAAAAGAAAAAAAAATAAACCAAGTTAAAGAAACAATAAAGTCAAAAAAATGTTTACGATTGTTGTTGTTGCTGTTGTTGTTGTTAGAGCTGATTGCACTTTGTTAATTGCATCTTTGTTGTTAATGTCCAAGTCATCTCGTTAGCAAAGTGTAAGTGCCTCTCAGTTACCTGTCGGATCATCTGGCCAGTTTTTCCATTGCAATTACCTGACTTCCATCCATATTGAGACGCAAGGTCCCCAATACACGGCCCCTTCTGGCCTTTGAAGTCAGCTGATGGTTCATCATCATCATCATCATCATCATCATCATCATTTAATATCCATTTTCCATGCTGGCATGGATTTGATGGTTTGACAGGAGTTGGCAAGGTTGGAGGGCTGCACCAGGATCCAGTTGTCTGCCGTAGCATGGTTTCTACAGCTGGATGCTCTTCCTGATGCCAACCACTTTACAAGGTGTACTGGGTGCTTTTTATGACTGCTAACACCAATGCTTTTTACATGACACCAGCATGGAAGTTCCACCGTTTTAATGTCCACAACCTAATGCCACTGCCACCTGACTGGCACCTGTGTTGGTGGCACATAAAAAGCACCATTCGAGCATGACTGATACCAGTGCTGCCTGACTGGCACCCATCCTGGTGACATGTAAACAGCACCCACTACACTCTCGGAGTGGTTGGTGTTAGGAAGGGCATCCAGCTGTGGAAACCTTGCCAAATCAGATTGGAGCCTGGTGCAGCCTCCCAGCTTGCTAGTCCTCATCAAACCGTCCAGCCCATGCCAGCATGGGAAGCGGACGTTAAACGATGATGATGATGATGATGATGAACCCCACTTCTGACAACATATATTGTTTGCTCCTGGCACAAAGGAACAGCTTGGTATGTGACTAAAACCCCTCCTTCTTGGGATGCTCAGTCACAACCCTTACACAAAAGCCCCTGTAGTTACACTGAAGCTGTTTGAGCGAAACAAAAAAACCTTGCAATGCTAGGAGAAACCTGCCCACTCCCAAAAAACTAAGCAATGTTAACCAACAACACAACTCCTGTAGGATCCTTATCTGAACTGGAAAATTTGACTCCATGCAATCCTGAATGTATTCCATCTCCTAAACTGCAACTGACATGTTCAAATTACAACCCTGAAGCTATTTCGCCAAAATTGCAGTCTTTGCCAAAAAAGGAAAATAAAAAAAAAAATCCTCCAACTTGTCAGAATCCTTCTTTCTCCTGACTTCACAACCTGTGATGGGGTCTGTAAGCCTCCGTTGCAAAGACCAACACCTTTGCTGCTTGCTCTACTCCAACTGTTCATTGCACACATTTGAAAATCTTTTTCACATGGAGCCATTTTCATCCTTTCCAAACCCAGCGGCACACTGGATTTGATAGAACGAACAACAGAAACAGCTGTCGGTGCTCACCTTGCTGATAGAATCTGATTAGATGCTGCTGGTCGAAGAGATGAGAGACAGGTGGGGACAAGTGGAACGTTGGTGACCACATACTCTTCTCTGAGCCATAAAGCATGAAAAACCGGGTGTTATGAGGAGAATGATTATATAATTAAAAATACACACATACCTTGTGATATTCCTTCCGGCTCTTTGCACTCCAGGTTCAAATACTGCTGAAACTGATTTTACCATTTGTTGTTTTAGGCTGATAAACAAAGTAACAGTTATGTTGTTGTTGTTGTTGGTGATGGGGGGTAGGGGTAGATTCTCCCTTTCTCTACTTCTTTCTTTCTGTCCATCTCTTTCTCTTCTGAAAGACATTGACTTTGCTCAGGCCTGGAGAAGGATGGGCTCTGCATGGTGTAACATGCTTTAGGCATGCCATAAGACACAATGGTGCCTCTAAATTTATCTGAAGATAAGAACCCAAGAAGAAGAAGACAAACATATATACAAATATATATATATATATATATATATACTTTATTTAAAAGCAGCAGAAATATAACAAAAGCTGTTACTCGGAGTTTCACGTTCCCGTTCGTCGGACGGTTTTGTTAAAATAGAACCAAAAATAACAATCTGATCAAAACTAGCTAAAGGATACACCTTCAAAAATGGATTTGTTTCATTGGTCCTTTCAAATAACGGTCTTAGGCAAGCGATAAACAAAATAAACAAAATAAATGAGTTCAATATGAATTATTTAAAAAATCGAGGAAAAACCTTAAATCGAAGAGTTGATTCAAATACATATTGTCATTAATTTGATTAATACAATTAATACATGAAAATTAAAATTAAATATATTAAAATGTTTCACAACAGTATATACACATACTAAACCATCAATATACATATATACATCAAAATACACAGATAGATGTGCGCAGACCACATACATATACAGACATATAAATGCAAAACGAAAATATACACACAAATCCATGTACACATATGTATACGCAATCTTGCTCGCATGCAAAAATCACTTGGTGTATACATATAGACTAGAAGTAAAACGCAGAGAGGGGGGAGAAAAGAAAAGGTAACGATCTTATAAGCAACAGAAAACTAAAGACGGGAGTAAGAGAAGGGGAGAGGGGCGTAAAGTTACAGGACTCAATACAAGTAACGAATAGGGAGAGAAAAAATAATGAAAGAAAGGAAGAAAAAAAAGTCTGACTATGAGTAACCAATGTTCACAAAATAAAATTACGTATACATGTGTATATAAAAGTGTATATTAGCAGTAAATACACATATAAGAACACATATAAATACATAGAGACAAGTATGTAAAAACACATCCACACAAATCCAAGTGAATACATGCACACATATACAACCATGTATGTGTGTGCATAAGTACAAACATACACACTCACTTACACATATACATAGACGCATGCTTACGAATACATATGCATGCCAATACAAACATTCACATAAAAACATGTCTAGGATCTAGCGTATATACAAACAACATTATTTTTTTTAAAAATTGCTGAGTGCATAATTATAAAAATTTTAGATAAAAGATATGCAAGATATAACACCCTATATTGGATTATCTATAAATTAAATGACCAAAGTGGGTTTATAAAATACAATAAAATGAAATAAAATAAGTCGAAGGTTTTTCTTAAGAAATATATCGAAATATATACAAAAACTTTGCGATGCAGAATAAAACCTGCATAATATGAAACAAATCCAACAGTGTGGTCAAAAACTAGTCCAAGAATCAAAAAATCGACATTTTTAACTTAGCTGCATGTCTGCATGAATTTAAGAGTTCGCCTCTTTGATTCAAAGAATTAATGTCTTGGAATAAAATAAAATATTTTTCCAGCAAACATAAGTCGCACTTGAAATTCCTCCTATGTGCACCGAGCCTGTATGGTGCCGCTCTATCTAAAATATTCCATGACACGTTGAAAGGTTGGACTTCTTTTTCTTTTAATTCCCAGACATATTTCGCCAGGTTGGTCTTCGTCTTTTTTTCTGGGTATTGAAAGGAATTTTTGTGCAAATAAAATCGAGTTTTAAAAGAATTTTTAGTAGCCCCTGTATAAGTCTTATTTATATTCAGGTGTGCCTTCTATTTGCACCTTGGCTCTATATACAATTCCATTTTCCAAACATTTCCCTTCCAACGGGCTGGAGGATCCATCTTTGCAATTACATTTTTTAAGAGGATCGGCACTATGCTTATTATCATTTAATTTCCTGTTGTGCTGGTTAACGTAAGAGGCAAAGTTCCTGCAACAAGAATAGCTGATCTTAAGGGTTCTTCTATGAAATTTATGATCCTTTTGAAAATGCCTAGGGACTAATTTCAAGAATTCCCTACCTATGTTTGTTTTTACGGCCAAATTGAAAGCTGGGTTGAACCACAAAACTTTCCTGGTCCTAGTTCTACGTGTAGCATTACTACTAGCATTAAGTTGGTTATACTGGATCTTATTGTAATATGGTGCAGCATTTATATCATATATATATATATATATATATATATTTGTTGAAATGGAAAGATGAATTTTCTTGTTACAGATTATTCAAAAGTTTAACCGATACCTGGGTAGCAAAAATCACAGCAGAAAAAAACACGGTTGGAGATAAGACCATTTGGTGTTGCAACCGTGCGTTGGTGCGGATAATTGAAGTTTAATATAATTAGTGAATGGAAGAAATGGAGTTGAACGAAGATTGTACAGAATTCCTTTTATTACATTCTACACATGTTTCAAAGGCCACAATTTTCCAAATTCTGATTAAATAAGGATACCATATTGCAGCTTTCTCTTCAGGAAAAACGCAGGAATTACGTTGTCAGAACAAAACAAAACAGAGGCGCAGCAAAGCAATTCGAACGAGGACGCTCCTTAAGAGCCCATGGTTAAACTGTTTATCAATATATATAGATATAGATATATATATACACACACACACATATTTATATATATAATTAAATTCTGTATTTTGTATATTTTCATCTGTCTTACCCGCTTATGTTCTGGTGTTTGCTGAATTTCTCTAGAGAACATTCTTTTCTTTGTAGTTAGATCATAGGTGATCTTCTTCTAGCATATTGGATGTCCACTTAGTGGTTATCCCTATTATACGCATGTATTACAATTTTTCAGAATTTTCAGATTTTTCTATATGCTTGTCTAATGGTTTTAAATTGATATTAATTAAATTAATATTCAATTTATCACCCTCATTATTTAAATTTTATATATATATATATATATATATATATATATATATGTAGTTATATATATTTAATTGAAGAAAAGAGATGTCAAACTGATGTTACAATCGTTTCCATAAACAAATTTTGTTTATTCCAGACCACACAAAAAGTTATATGATACATGCAACCCATGCAACATAAGTAATAACATGATTGTTTACTCACTTCCTCAGGCACAATCAAGTGATGAAACGAGCCTGCAATATAAACTGCAGGGTAAGTTTATATCACTTCATGGGGGTGTCAACAGCATGAAGACTGAGCAAATGGATGTAATCTATTATCAACAAACCTCCAAGTGTCAGATAAGAAAGAAGTCTTACTAAGATAAAAAGATTAAATCAGTTCAACAGATCTTATAGTTCGAAACATAATCCACTTGGCGACATTTTATAAGTAGACACTCTGGTGATTATAGATTGTCCGGACTGTACTTGTCCTTCCACTTAATTTATATGTGTGTGTGTGTGTGTGTGTGTTTTCTTGAGTCCTACAACTGATAAAGCTGGTTGTTCAGTTTCCATGGCACAGAAGCAAGTGAGATCCCAGCATTCCCTTCTGCTGAACAGGATGCTGGTCCGTTGCAGGGTCCAATGTCAGCAAGTTTGAGTGGAAGGGGACAAGTCAATGGGATTAACCCTTCTACTTGACAATCCTTAATTTTATCAACCCTGAAAGAATGAAAGGCAAGACTGACCTTGGCAGGTTTTGAACTCAGAACATAAAGAGCTGGGAGAAAGGCCAACCGCTCTGGGCATGCTGATGATTCTGCCATCTAGCCATATATAGGCGCAGGAGTGGCTGTGTGGTAAGTAGCTTGTTTATCAACCACATGGTTCCGGGTTCAGTCCCACTGCGTGGCATCTTGGGCAAGTGTCTTCTGCTATAGCCTCGGGCCGACCAATGCCTTGTGAGTGGATTTGGTAGACAGAAACTGAAAGAAGCCTGTCGTATATATGTATATACATATATATATATATGCGTGTGTGTACTTGTGTGCTTGTGTTTGTCCCCCTAGCATTGCTTGACAACCGATGCTGGTGTGTTTATGTCCCCATTACTAAGCGGTTCGGCAAAAGAGACCGATAGAATAAGTACTGGGCTTACAAAAGAATAAGTCCTGGGGTCGAGTTGCTCGATTAAAGACGGTGCTCCAGCATGGCCACAGTCAAATGACTGAAACAAGTAAAAGAGTAAAGAGAGAGAGAGAGTATATGTTTACATGTGTGTGTGTGGAGGTGTGTATGTGTGTGTGGAGGTGGGGGGGTGCAGCTGATCTTAGCAGAAAGGTTTCGTATGTTAGAGGAATTCAAAAAACCGTGTGCAGAGTTGTGATGTTCATGCCTGTCCACGTGATGTTAATGAAGTGGATTTAAGCAAGAATTGAAACTGAGTCAGCTGGAGATCATTTCTTGCACCACAACACATGACACACTTGATAACAGATGAAACCCAACTGAATTCTTCATTTCATTTCAATTTCAAAGTCTGAGAACTTCATTTAAGAATTTAGTTCTGAATTGGTTAAGGAACTTCTCTCATTGTTTCTTTTTTGTTTTTGTTTTGTTCCTCCTCCCCTCCACCCCTTCCAGTTCTTTTAAATTTCAAATGTCTGTCATCGATGAGATTCTGTAACATTCATTCCTTTGCAATACATTTTATGTCCTTCAAGTAGATTCCTTCTGCTGGTTCCACAGAATAACTGAGGAAGATTTTCTCTTCCATTGTCTCCACCGCCATTTCTGTGATTCTCCTTTCGTCCCCTTTCACTGAAATATAAAACAAGGAACTAAACATCTTCACATTGGTACCATCATGTGGAATTAGGAGAAGAGGAAACTCAGCTTAAATTAATTAGAACAGTCACAAATTAATTAGAATGTTAAAAAATTCAAAATAAAAAAAAATTAAAGTCTGTTTCAAACCTACAGAACCATTAAATTAGGGTTTGTTCTGGTTTTTGTCATTTTAGTGGCTGAAAGCACAAGACTCACCCTTTGGATGTGGCCCCAATCCTCAGCAGAATTAGTCTCGACTCTAACTGGCAAAGGGAAACTTTAGTCACCCTTAACTTCTTTCTCTCTCTTACCAAACTGTCAGCATCGTTGTGCCTATTGGAACATCTGGTCATTCCCTCATTGCAAACAGTTTATCACATGTCCAGGTGCTAATGCGATGTCCTTGGCCCGACCAGGATTTTTCTACAGATGTGCAAACTAGAAAGTGATAAGAATGGAAAGAAAAACAATTCTCTCCAATTAAGGAAGCTTAAGGAGAATTCTTGACACCAAGTGTTGCAAAGAATTTGAAATTACACTTTTGAAACAAAAACAGGCATCAAGAGGATCAGTGATGAAATAAGATGCGGATATCGGAACTGTATCGGATACGTCCTAAGGAAAAGATCAAGAAAGCGATTGTATGGTGACAGCCTGAGGGGCAAAGAGCAGCAGGGCACCCTGGAACCAAATGGTGAAGGAGCACTGATAAGGAAAGGAGATGAGGAAGGTGGAGAAGCTGGAATGAGATGAGAACAGTGAGAGGGAACAGGGCTGCTTGGTGAGGGTCATGCTGCAGCCTTGATTGTGCCTCAAGCCATGGACAGAGCCAAATGATGTAATGTGCCCCACCCTCATTCCCCACCCTGACTGATCAGAACCTCTCTTCCTACACTTCCATGCTAATTGTCCTTGGGAGCAAATGTGCATTACCCACCAGTTTGTCAGAAACAGACGGAAAGCTGAACGAAGCCACCTTCTTAGGCAAGTTCCTCTACATGCCTACATAGAGTGAAAACTCACCACGCGAGTCCCCCTCAAGTGGCTCCACTTATAGCTAAAGAAAGAGAGAGAGAGAGAGAGAGAGAGAGAGAGAGAGAGAGAGAGAGAGAAAAGAGAGCATGGGTTGGACGGTTTGACAGGAGCTGGCAGAGCAGGTGATAGAGCTAGGCCCTACTCTCATTTAAGGCATGGTCTGTATGGCTAGATGTCCTGAGTGTAGTGGGGTCTTTTTTTGATGTGGCAAGTAACTTACAAAACAAAACGTCCACCATCTGAGTCGGGGGGGGGGAGAGGTGGTTCTGTGCCAAGGGACAAAGGGGTATACAAACAGGTGCCTTGCTATAGAGGTGATACATGGCCACCCCAGTTGAAAAAGAGGAAAGAGACGAGAGAATAAACCAACCACATTTGCCATCTGCTTTGAAACCTGACTTCGAACTCCATTTTCTCCACACTCATTGGGTAAATCAACCCCAATTCTAACACTGACCACTACCGCCACCACCACCACCACCATCATTGCCACCACGATGTTTTAAAGGATGCAACTATCAACTGATGCAGGTAGTTTGTTCAGAGATGTGCAACCAAACGCATACCCTCCATCAGACACCTACCATACTCTGAGCGCCTTGTTTCCCTGGGCATGGATTCACTGAAGCTCCGGCGTCTGGCGATGGACTTGGTAAACACCCACAAAGTTATCAACCATCTCACCAACAACAACACTGAACACCTTTTTGATCTCCATGTGTCCAACACACGTGGACATGCCTACAAAGTCAGAAAACAACACAGCTCCCATGACTTTCGGAAACATTTTTTCACGCTCAGAGTTGCTGAAGCATGGAACAAACTGCCTGCATCAGTTGTTGACTGCCATGACACTGCATCCTTTAAGGCCCTCATGCTTTCCGAAATCCGCCGAAACTACACCTGATTATACATACACTTTAGATGAGTTGTAGTGCACCTGAGCACTGTACACAATGTTTTTATTATTATTATATGATTCAGCAACTCTGAGTGTAAAAAATGTTTCCGAAAGTCATGGGAGCTGTGCTGTTTTTTGACTTTGTAGGCTTGGCCACATGTGTTAGACACATGGAGCTCGAAAAGGTGCTGAAGGTGGTGGTTGGTGCAATGGTTAATAATCTTATGGGTGTTTACCAAGTTAGTTGCCAGACGTTGGAGCTTCGGTGTATCCCTGCCCAGGGAAGCAAGGCATTCAGAGTATGGTAGATGCCTGATGGAGGGGATTCGCTTGGTTGCACATCTCTGAGCAGTTTCCAGAAGAAGGTCAAGGTTCTGAGCAAGTTAGGGGTTCCAGACTGGTGATGCAAATTCCAAGTGTGGCTGCACCATAGCCATATACAGCCTTAAATAGATAGCCGGAGAGAGGCTGACAAAGGTTTTGCTGAGTGATGCCAAGACACCCTGGGTCTTCTTCACAATTTTAGAGATGTATGTCAAATATGACAGGCTTCTTTCAGTTTCCATCTACCAAATCCACTCACAAAGCTTTGCTTGGCCTAAGGCTATAGTAGAAGACACTTGCCTAAGGTGCCACATAATGGGACTGAACCCGGAACCACGTGGTTGGGAAGCAAGCTTCTTACAACATTGCCATGCCTGCACTTATATATATATATATATATATATAAATATTACGATATATATGTGTATATATAAATATGTATGTTGCCTGCCGACAGCTTTTATTGTGAAGAGATATAATATGAGTGATTATAGTGGCTTTATAGCAGATTTGACTGCTATTTCTAGACATGCAAGGGTTTTTATAACCCTCTCCATTATAAAATTGTGATTTATTCACAATTAGACATTCTTCTTTAATGAAAACATTTTCTGGATTGCATGTTCTGGCCATTGAAATATACGTCAATAATTTTGAATTGTTTACGATATATCCTTCGTAATATATTTTTACATTCCTCTTTTATATATATATTTCTTATTTATATATATATATATATATATATATAACAAATATATATAACAAATTTAAAAGTATGGCTTATTAGCAATTAGAACCTAAACTTTTATGACCTCTATTAATAAATATATATATATATAGGAGGGTAACTTTCTAGGTGCAATCCCATGGTCATTCATGACCGAAGGGGGTCTTTTATATATATATCATCATCATCATCGTTTAACAATGATACATATGTATATATATATGTATACATATATATATATATATATATATATATATAATATATATATATATATATACATATGTATATATATATGTATACATATATAATATATATATATATATATACATATATATATATATATATATATAATATATATTATATATATATATATATACATATGTATATATATATGTATACATATATATATATGTATATATATATATATATATATATATATATATATATACATACATATACATACACACATATATTACATATATTATCTATATATAGAAGTAAAAATATGGACCTGCTGACTTCAGTTGATGCTGTGTTCAGAACGTAAGAGAGAGAGAGAGGAGAGAGAAATGGAGAGAGAAAGAAGAGAGACATAAAGTGAGGAGGGAGAGAGAGAGAGAGAGTGAGAGCGAGAGAGAGAGGCAGTGAAATAGATAGAGTAAGACTATTAGACTTTCCCAGCTGATTGGTCTCATGATGTGGTGTCCCCTGAGATGTTTTCTGACTTCACAAACTCCCCAACTTGTCGCCTCTCGGCGCCAACTCCACCCTCCACATTTACTTTAGATATCTGTAAACTCTTCTCTAAAGTGGCATCCCCTTTACCAAACTTGGACTCTCCTTAGAACTTCCATGCACTGCCACTTGGAATAATCCTGCAAATTCTTGCATGTCTATACTCATCTCATACATATCTGGGCAGATTTCGGCAGGTTTATTTAGCAACTTTGTGCTGATTCAGGCAGTAAATCAGGTTAATTTATGCCAGGACGAGTCCATTGTCGAGGAGAGGAGGGGAAACCCCAACAACTTGACACACCCTTATTATCTTAAAAGTAAACTGGCCCCTTTACACCTTTCCTTTTCCAGTTGACATGTTGTGATCCCACCCCCTTTTTTTATCTTCTTACGAATCAGGTCACGGCTGCTGATAAACAGAACTCCACCGACTCCTCCCTAAAAATCAATAATATATGATCCTCGCTTTCCAATAGCAGAATAGTAGGTCAATACAGCTGAGCGGTGGGGGAGGGTGGTGGTGGTGGTGGTGATGGTGAGGGAGAAAGAGAGAAAGGGAGATGGAGAAAGGGGTGGAGGTGAGTAAGCTGTTGTGTTATTAAGCTCCTTGTTTATCTGGACCGAATGCAACAGATGACTGCAGTAAGTAGGGCGGGCGAAAGAGTGCAGCAGCATTGCACACGCATGTCTTGACCCGTTTCCTCAATGGTGCTACATAATTAACCCAGATTAACGACACACCCATCTTTGATAATGAGCCAGATATAAATGATGACTGTTCCATTCTCTGCGAAAGGAATGGTCAATTTCAAAAATTTCAAAACTTTTAGCAATAATTCTCGGCAAATCACAAATAAAATCACAAATAAAATTAAGCAAAACAACAACAAAAAAAGAGCAAAAAAAAACTATAAAATAAATCAATAAAATTTTCATTTAGTTTTAATATTTTCCTTGCTAATCTCCTGTCACCAAGGTTATGAGAGATTAACCCTCCAAATGGCGCCATAAAAAATGGTATAATGGAGCAGCGAGATAATAAAGAGGCTTTTATGTGGTGGACTGACTTGCTAGAAATAGTAGCTGAATTGCTTTAAAATCACTTCGTGCTGTCTTTAATGAGGAAAAAACACTTTAGAGAATGTAGTGTTACCAGTAACATATGCTTAAAATTGATAGGATGGTCATGGTTGGAAAACCTTTGATTATGAGTCCACTCAATCAGGGTTGCCCTGGTTATAAGCACCATCATCAATAACATCAACGTCCACAAAAACAAGAACATCAACAACAACAAAAATAACAATTCTGTAAAGCACAATCAGGGCTCAGTTTGTTTGCTATCCCAGCATTCCATTTTCAATAAAACAAAGTGAATTAGGGGCCACTAAAGAATGAACAACTGCTTACTATCACGTGATAGCGAAGTCACGTGGCTTAATGGTTAGGGTGTTCAGTTCACGATTCTAAGGTCATGAGTTCAATTCCCAGTGGTGTCCTTGAGCAAGACACTTTATTCCACGTTGCTCCACTCCACTCACCTGGCAAAAGTGAGTTGTGTCTGTAATTCAAAAGGGCCATCCATGTCACACTGAATCTCCCCGAGAATGACATTAAGGTCTGTGGAGTACTCAGCCACTTGCACATTAATATCACGAGCAGGCTGTTCCGCTGACCAGACCAAACGGGACCCTTGTCGTACCCGACAAAAGGAAAATATCACCAGTCCGTACGGTCCTTTGTTATCTCCTCCATCAAATGCTGCCTCTTCAGGTCACCCTTGGACATCCAGTCTTCCCAGGACCCCCTCTTCTACAGGATCCACTCATTCAGAGTGCTCAACACTTCCTCGTCCACCGTATACATCAGATGCGTGGAGGCGCAATGGCCCAGTGGTTAGGGCAGCGGACCCGTGGTCGGAGGATCACGGTTTCGATTCCCAGACTGGGCGTTGTGTGTGTTTATTGAGCGAAAACACTTAAAGCTCCATGAGGCTCCGGCAGGGGGTGGTGGCGATCCCTGTTGTACTCTTTCCCCTCAACTTTCTCTCACTCCACTCTTACTTCCTGTTTCTGTTGTACCTGTATTTCAAGGGGCCGGCCTTGTCACTCTCTGTGTTACGCTGAATATCCCTGAGAACTACGTTAAGGGTGCACGTGTCTGTGGAGTGCTCAGCCACTTACACGTTAATTTCATGAGCAGGCTGTTCCATTGATTCGGATTAACCGGAACCCTCATCGTCGTAACCGACGGAGTGCTTCCACATCAGAGGCCCATACCAACACAATCTTCTTTCCTGCACACCACAGAAAAGAAGGTTGCACTCATCCCCCTCCCCTGTCCTTCTCTCACCTCATTTCTTCTCTGGTGTTCATCTATTGAAGTCTCCTAACCTTCATTGCTTTCCAAATCTTTCCAAGTCTTCTGCATTCAAAGCATGTCTTGCATCCATGCAACATTATTATTCCAACACAAACATCATACAATCTGACCTTCAATTTGAAAGGGGGGGACCCTTTGTTGCTAGCAGTGGTAATAGTGTCTGGGAGCTTTTCCCAGTCCTTTCTTACACTGGCTACTACACTTTTGGAGCAATCGCCTCTAAGCACCTGTGCCGGTGCCAGGTAAAAAGCACCTGTGCTGGTGCCACACAAAAAGTACTTTGTACATTCCGTAAAGTTGTTGGCATTAGGAAAGGCAGCCAGCTGTAGGGATCATGCCAAAACAGACATGGTGCCAGGTGCAGCCCTCTGGCTTGCCAGCTGCTGTCAAACCATCCAACCCATGCCAGCATGGAAAGCAAATGTTAAAGGTTGATAACAATGATGATGATAATGAGGTCAAGGAAACTATCACATTATGTGTAGAGAGGGATCCAGGCATTCCAGAGAATCTATTTTTGGTGTGCTCATTGTATTTACTGCTCCAGCATGTCCGTCACTTACAAAGCTTACCTTCTCTGTTAGTCTACCTGTGATTCTACCACATCTCTTGTGTGTCCATGGCTTGTACTGGACAAATATATTTTTTAAGGGTTTGGTCAGGAGGTTAACAGTCTGTACTCGGGGATCCTTCAAAAACCACCAAAGACCAGAACAAAAGAAAGATTCAGATTTGAGGGTTTAAACATGTGAAAACCTGGCTGACCTTTTGATGAAATAATCTGGAAATTCAGTTTCTGGAATATCGGAAGGAGATGTTTGGAGTCTTTGCACGAAATTATCAGTTGTGACTGGGTTTCATCGAATGTCTTGGAGGAACTGGAAAATCAGAAAAGATTTGATTGAGATTAATTCAAGACTGCAAGAGAATCATCAATGATGTAGAAATGGCTTTATAAGAGAGAAGATGTCATTTAACATAGAAAGAAATCGGAATTGGTACACTGGGATGAGGGGGTGGGGTATGGGAGTGGCGTATAAGTTCATTCATGTTTTTCCACTGGGCACTCTGGTGCCATATGTTTAAAAAGAGGCAAAATTTATTCAAATTTCAAATGAAGTTGATAATGATAATGGAATTAATGTATACAGTGCTCAGGTGCACCACAAATTGTCAGAAAGTGCGTATAAAGTGTATGCAGTAATGTACAAATGTCTGGGAAGTGAACAGTGTAGGAGTCAGATACATGCTTGCGTGTGTTTGGAGGGGAGAAAAGCAGGTGTAGTGTTGGCTAATCTCAGGAAGCATGGAAGTTTTGAAGGATGCAGTGCTCCGACAACTAACAACTGATGCTGGCAGTTTGTTCCATGCTTCAGCAGCTCTTAGCGTGAAAAAATGTTCCCAAAAGTCATGGGAGCTGTGCTGAGGAAGAATAGAATTACAAACAGACAAAAAAAAAAGAAATATTTTCCCATGCTGGTGCCATGTAAAAAGCAGAGGCGTTGGTGTGATGTAAAAAGCACTCAGTCCATTCTGTAAAGTGGTGGGTGTTAGGAAGCGGGGTGTCCTGCTGCAGAAACCATGCTAAAGCAGACAATTACAGTTTGGAACAGTTCTCCGACTTCCCGGCTCTCGTCAAACTGTCCAACCCATGCCAGCATAAAAAAACGGATGTTGGATTATGATGGCGATGATGATAACTTAATTCTAATCACATTGTAGACAATTAAATTAATTGGCTGGGGGGACGACCCCACCAAAAACAAATGACTTCATTTGGCAACCCATCAGGAGGAAGAGGTCCAGTGGTATGGAGGTGGGGGGGGGGAGGATTGGCATGATGGTAAAATCCTTAGCTCTGTGGTACCCTATAAAATGATGGTTTGATAGAATTACTAGAGGGATCAGCAGTAAAGTACCTTGTGGTACATGATTCTGATCCTTTACATTCCAAGCTGAAATCCTGCCAAAATCATCTTTTTACCTTCCATCCTTTCAGAATCAGTAAAAGAAAGTACCTGTCAGGAAGAGGTACTTTATTTCTTTGATGGTATGATGGTATTGGTCACTCCCTCTTCCTCAAAACTTGCTGGTCTTATGTCTAAACTAGCAAAACTAATCACTTAGTTTTCTGATTGCAGCCCTTCCCTGAAATCTGGCTTTGTGCAGCTTCTGGTGAACAGTTTTTGTAGGTGGGTGGGTAGGGACGGTCCACCCCGGGCAGCACTTTCAAAGGCAATATATGTTTCTGTGGGGGTCTGGGGGTGGCAAACAGAAGGACCGCCCAAGGTGGCACACACACTAGCTATTCTAGCACAACTAATTACCATGGTAACTGTGACATTCATTAATGTACTGTAAATTAACGAATCAAGAGGGAGATTTCAAATCAATTAGTGGCCCCTTAAGTCACTGATTTTAAAATTGTAGGGGTGCAAATGTCATTTATAATTTCTGTAGCACAAAAAAATAATTAATACCACAAAGTAGACATTTTTTGGTATTTCTTTTGTTCCTGACTATTAATCTATGAAACAGTTTAAAAAGCAAAAACTGTACACAGGCCTAGCTACAGGTGCAAATACAGGTGTGTAGTTAAGATGTTCGTTTACCAACAGCATGGTTTCAAGTTCAGTTCCAATGAATGGAACCTTAGGCAAGTATTTTCTACTACAGCCTTGGGCCAAGAAAAAACCATGTGTGTCGATTTGGTAAACAGAAACCAAGTGAGTGATGGGGGGGACGGCTGTGTGGTAAGAAGCTTGCTTACCAACCACATGGTTCCAGGTTCAGTCCCGCAGTGTGGAACTTTGGGCAAGTGTCTTCTACAATAGCTTTGGGCCAACCAAAGCCTTGTGAGTAGATTTGGTACATGGAAACTGAAAAGAAGCCTATTGTGTATGTATATATATATATATATATATATTTATATTTGTGTAACATTGTCTGTTTTTTCTGTCCTTGCTTTCGTATACATTCAATGTTTTCTTCCAAGGAATCTAATGCTCTTAGATTAGTTTTTTCCTTGGGGCTGGCCAGATTGGAGCGGTCTCAAGATTAATCAGCCAAAATTGCGAGGATGATCCGGTTCTTGATTGAGGATAGAAAGCTTCAAATGACCCGTCCTTGTTTTTTTGTATTATCTATCTGGGTGTTTTGCTGTCCTTTTTTGTATCACCTAGTTGTCTGGATGTTTTGCGTTCTTGTCCCATTTTGTGTATGTATGTATGTATGTATATATATATATATATATATATATATATATATATATATATATATATAATTAAAATTCATTAGAATGACAGATCTATTGGACTTTCAAAGAGGTCAAATTGTTGGTGCTCGTATGGCAGGTGCTAGCATATTGAAAACAGCCAAAATATTTGGTGTATTAAGAAGTACTGACTTGAAAGTAATGACAGCCTCTGAGAAAGAGGGAAACACCTCCTCGTCAAAACAAAACTTTCAGAAAGGGACCATCAGATTCTTATGCGAATTGTTAGAAAGGATCACTAAAGTACAGCTCCCAAAATTACTGCAGAGCTTAATGACCAGCTTGAGAGGCCAGTTTCCACAAAAACTGTTCACCAGGAGCTGCACAAAGCTGGATTTCATGGGAGGGCTGCAATCAGAAAACCACTACTTTCAAAAACAAACATTGCAAAGCATTTAGAGTGGAGTAAAAACCTACAGAATTGGTCCCTAGAGCAGTGGAAGAATGTTATTTTCTCAGATGAGTCGTCCTTTACCTTATTTCCAACCACCAGATGAGTATATGTGTGGAGACAGCCAAAAGAAGCATTTGACTCACACTGCCTTCCTCCAACTGTTAAACACGGAGCAGAATTAATATTCAAGACTATTTAAGCATTTTATCTGATCAAATTCATCCGATGGTTGCGGAACTGTTTCCGGAGGGAAACACCATCTTTCAGGATGATGATGCACCAATTCACACAGCTAAAGTTGTTATTGAATGGCATGAAGAACATTCTAGCAAAGCGGAACATGTTATCTGGCCACCACAGTCCCCAGATCTTAATATTATTGAACATTTATGGTGCATTTTAGAAAAACAAGTAAGGAGTTGATATCCTCCACCATCATCACTACAACAACTGGAGACTGTTTTAGCTGAAGAATGGATAAAAATTCCATTGGAAACAATTCAAACTTTGTACGAGTCCATACCTCGTAGAATTCAAGATGTAATTACTGCCAAAGGTGGTCCTATCCCATATTAAAATAAATTTGTTTGAAATTTTAAGGTGTTTCCATTATTCTGTCCAACTCCTATATATATATATATATACATATATATATATATATATGTATATATTTATGCATATGTATATATTTATGTGTGTGTGTTTGTGTCTGTTTGTTCCCACCACCATCACTTGAGAAACGATGTTGGTGTGTTTATGTCCCCTGTAACTTAGTGGTCCAGCACAAGAGACCGATAAACCAAGCACGGGGTCGTTTTCTTCAATTAAAAGGTGGTGCTCCAGCAAGGCCACAGTCAAATGACTGAAACGAGTAAAAGAATGTGTTTGAATGTATATATGCGTGTATGCACACATGCATGTGTATATGTATGTCTTGGCATTGTGTGGTGGTTGCAAACGAACATCACCGTCATACAAATGGTGTCGCTTCTTTATCCATCTTCCCTGAAAACACGTTTGGCCATGGAAAAAATATTACCTTGTTTGGAAACAGGTAAAGGCTAGTGGCAGGAGGCCTATTTGGACAACTGGAATGAAGCGGTTACCATTTCGCGAAATTTAGATCAGTTCACTCAAACAAACACAGACAAAACCCCATAAAAAAACTATCAAGGGAGGCTACTCTTGACTCTAAGAGTTACGTACCTTAGTACTTAAAAAAATCGTTTATTTATTTGAGAAGAGGGAATCAAAGACAAGGCTCCCTCGAGCAATAGAAGTCATAATTTCAGGGAGTTTTGATTGCTATTTCTAGCAGTTCGAGTGACCATGCAAAGGTTCCTTTCATAACACGTGATCCTTTTAATCGATAATGACAAAGGTTTCTGATTTAGGCGCAAGGACTTTGAGGGGGAGAGGAGGAGGAAGTGGTCAGCAACAACAACAACAACAATTCTGTCTGTCAAAGGCACGGCGCCTAGAATTTTGGTGGGAATCAGTGGTTCAATTCCCTTGACCCCTTTGCACAACTGTTGCTCATGTTGTTGACCATGGAAAGATGATAGGCTAGGTTGACCCCCAGCAGCATTTGAACTCTGAACAGAGAGAACCAGAATATAAGCTGATGAGCATTTTGTCCAAAGCTTTAACCATTCTGCTAGCTTCTCAAATAATAATAATAATAATAATAATTACTCTTACTCTTTTACTTGTTTCAGTCATTTGACTGCGGCCATGCTGGAGCACCACCTTTAGTCGAGCAAATCGACCCCAGGACTTATTCTTTGTAAGTCCAGTACTTATTCTATCGGTCTCTTTCGCCGAACCGCTAAGTGACGGGGACGTAAACACACAAGCATCGGTTGTCAAGCAATGCTAGGGGGACAAACACAGACACACAAACACACACACACACATATATATATATATATATATACATATACACGACAGGCTTCTTTCAGTTTCCATCTACCAAATCCACTCACAAGGCATTGGTCGGCCCGGGGCTATAGCAGAAGACACTTGCCCAAGATGCCACGCAGTGGGACTGAACCCGGAACCATGTGGTTGGTTAGCAAGCTACTTACCACACAGCCACTCCTGCGCCTATAATAATAATAATGATAGTAATAATAATAATAATAATAATAATGATAATATTTTTTTGTATTCTTAGCCACAGAAAAACAAAATTCTTGTAAAGCATCGGGATTAATAAAACTGACAGGTCTTTTAGGGAGAATTTCTCAGTGAATTATAATCAACATTACCTAGGGACGCCATTCTAAAGAATCACAACAGTTAAACCAGTGTTAACATACATTAAGCACAAGGAAAGTTTATGCTTCACTGAAGAGGTCTAACAAGATTGGAACAAGTCCATATTTACCTCGGTGATTACCAAAGACCAGATACATTTAATACTGACACCTGAGTTAATTGGTTTTCAATCCTGTTATTTGCATATTATTAATTAAAATTTTAACTGATTAAAATTTTGTCACAGAGTTGTCTCCCCTTTGCCTTTGTGCGATTTAATTAACATTCATCACTAAATTTTAATTTCTGTCTCTTCCACATTAAAAATCTCATCATAATTAATTGACGAATATATTTTTTCTCTTTAAATTAAACATATTAATACTCATTAAGATTATATTTTAATTATAAAAGGATTGGATTAGAAAAAACAAAAAAATTAACTAAATATGCATGGTTGTGTGGTTAAGAAGCTTGCTTCCCAACCACATGGTTCCAGGTTCAATCCCACTGCATGGTACCTTGGGCAAGTGTCTTCTATTATAACCCCAGGCTGACCAAAGCCTTGTGAGTGGATTTGGTAGCTGGAAATTAATAGAAGCTTGGCTTGTTTTGTGTGTGTGTGTGTTTGCCCACCACCACCACCACCACCACCATCTCTACCACTTGACAACCGGTGTTGGTGTGTTTACATCCGGTAACTTTGTGGTTTGGCAAAAAGGGACCAATAAAATAAGCATCAAGTTTATAGAGATAGGTCCTGGGAGGTCGATTCATTTGATTAAAAACTCTTTGAGGCAGTGCCCCAGCATGGCCACAGTCAAATGATGTGGTCTGAAAGATAAAAGCATGGCCGTGTGGTTAAGGAACTCACTTTGCATCTACAAGGTTCCGGGTTCAGTCCCAACCCGTGGCACCCTGGGCAAGTGTCTTCTACTATAACCCCAGGCCGACCAAAGCCTCGTGAGTGGATTTGGTAGATGGAAACTAGGTGGAATCCTGTCAAATCTTTTCCCTTACCAACCCTTTTTTATTATTTGTTTAAGGCCATTGGACTGTGGCCATGCTGGAGCACTGCTTTGAAGTGTTTAACCAAGAAAATTGACTTAAGTACTCATTTTTAGAACTTGATACTTATTCCATCAGTTATATTTTGCCAAACAGCTAAGTTATGGGGGACATAAACAAACCAACACTGGTTGAACATATGTATACACACATACATTAATATATATACACACACAAGCACACACATAACAGGCTTCTTTCAGTTTCCGTCTACCAAATCCATGCCCAAGGATTTGGTTGGCCCAAGGCTATGTTAGAAGACACTTGCCCAAGGTGCCACGCAGTGGGACTGAACCTGGAACCATGTGGCTGGGAAGGAAGCTTCTTACCACACAGCCACACTTGAGGGCTTCTTTCAGTTTCCATGTACGAAATCCACTCACAAGACTTTGGTCAGCCTGAGGCCAGAGTAGAAGACACTTGCCCACCGTGCCATGCAGTGGGACTGAACCCAGAACCATGTTGTTGGGAAACAAGCTTCTTACAAAACAGCCAATGTGTGTGTGTGTGTGTGTGTGTTTGCCCACCACCACCACCACCACCACCATCTCTACCACTTGACAACCGGTGTTGGTGTGTTTACATCCGGTAACTTTGTGGTTTGGCAAAAAGGGACCAATAAAATAAGCATCAAGTTTATAGAGATAGGTCCTGGGAGGTCGATTCATTTGATTAAAAACTCTTTGAGGCAGTGCCCCAGCATGGCCACAGTCAAATGATGTGGTCTGAAAGATAAAAGCATGGCCGTGTGGTTAAGGAACTCACTTTGCATCTACAAGGTTCCGGGTTCAGTCCCAACCCGTGGCACCCTGGGCAAGTGTCTTCTACTATAACCCCAGGCCGACCAAAGCCTCGTGAGTGGATTTGGTAGATGGAAACTAGGTGGAATCCTGTCAAATCTTTTCCCTTACCAACCCTTTTTTATTATTTGTTTAAGGCCATTGGACTGTGGCCATGCTGGAGCACTGCTTTGAAGTGTTTAACCAAGAAAATTGACTTAAGTACTCATTTTTAGAACTTGATACTTATTCCATCAGTTATATTTTGCCAAACAGCTAAGTTATGGGGGACATAAACAAACCAACACTGGTTGAACATATGTATACACACATACATTAATATATATACACAACACAAGCACACACATAACAGGCTTCTTTCAGTTTCCGTCTACCAAATCCATGCCCAAGGATTTGGTTGGCCCAAGGCTATGTTAGAAGACACTTGCCCAAGGTGCCACGCAGTGGGACTGAACCTGGAACCATGTGGCTGGGAAGGAAGCTTCTTACCACACAGCCACACTTGAGGGCTTCTTTCAGTTTCCATGTACGAAATCCACTCACAAGACTTTGGTCAGCCTGAGGCCAGAGTAGAAGACACTTGCCCACCGTGCCATGCAGTGGGACTGAACCCAGAACCATGTTGTTGGGAAACAAGCTTCTTACAAAACAGCCAATGTGTGTGTGTGTGTGTTGTGTGTGTTTGTGTTTGTCCCTGCCACTCACCATTGTTTGACAACCAGTGTTGGTTGGTAGACATCCCCATAACTTAGCAGCTCAGCAAAAAAGACTGACAGAATAAGTATCTAGCTTAAAGAAATAAGTCCTGGGGTTGATTTGTTTGACTAAACCCCTTAAGGTGGTGCCCCAGCTTGGCCGCAGTCAAATCACTGAAACAAGTAAAGGCAAAAAAATATTATACCTAATTACTGTTTAGTAGCAAGCTGCCCAGCCCTGATTGGACAGATATGTATCAAAAGCATTCCAACCATGACCAGCCTGTCTTTTTTTGGGGGGGTGGTGTCTTTTTTTACAAACATCTGTTTTAAAGACAGTAGCTTGTTGTTTGAGGAGAGATTTAGCTGTTGTTTCTAGCGAGTTGAATGGCCATGGAGAGGCCGACTTTATTGACTCGTTAATATGAAACTCATTTAGGCTGGTGCTTCATCATTTTAATTAAATTGCTGTCTTTCTTTCATGTAATGAGCACGTGCATGCACACACACACACATACATGCATGCATGCATACACGCATGTGCACACACACACATGCATGCATGCACGTGTACACACACACATGCACGTGTACACACACACATGCATGTGCACACACGCATGCACGCATGTGCACACACACACACGCATGCACGCATGTGCACACACACACATGGATATAAATATAGACAAACAGACTCATGCACAAAAGTACACACACACACACGCACACAGTGGTCTTTAGAATATCCCTCGAACCCTTTCCTGCAAGTTGTTGTTGTTGCTTAGCTACAGGAGTCCTAATATGACCACCCTGTTAATATTATATATCAGAGGGGAAGGTGGTGAGCAGGCAGAATGGTTAGCGGTCTTTCGTCTGCCACTACATTCTGGGTTCAAACTTTGCTAAGGTAGACTTTGCCTTTTATCCTTTCAGGGTTGATAAATTAAGTACCAGTTGCATACTGGGGTCATGTGATTGACTAGTTCCCTCCCCCAAATTTCCAAGAGGTAAGCTGAAATTTTTTATGTTCGCTGCCCACACACATCTTTGCTAGGATATATATATATCTGGTAAATGGAAACTGAAAGAAGCCTGTCATATGTATATATATATATATATGTATGTGTGTGAATATGTTTGTGTGTCTGTGTTTGTCACACCCCCCACCCAATATCACTTGACAACCGACGGTGGAGTGTTTATGTCCCTGTAACTTAGCGGTTCAGCAAAAGAGACCAGTAGAATAAGTACTAGGCTTACAAAGAATAAGTCCTGGGTTCGATTTGTTCGACTAAAGGCAGTGCTCCAGCATGGCCACAGTCAAAATGACTGAAACAAGTAAAAGAGTATATATATATATATATATATATATATATATTTATAGGCTTTGGTCGGCCCGAGGCTATAGTAGAAGACACTTGCCCAAGGTGACACACAGTGGGAATGAACCTGGAACCTTTGTGGATGGTAAGCAAGCTACTTACCACACATCCAGTAAGTCAGACTGGTGTCTAGTGCAGCCACTAAGCTTACCACCCCGGGTCAAACTCTCCAAACCATGCCAGCACGGACAACGGACGTATGATGATGATGAAACATAAGTAGCTAACACTCTATCTATTTATATGTACACATATACATGTATATACATGTGTGTGTGTGTGTGTATACTTACACATACACACACATATACAAACAAGCACACACACACACACTCACAGAGTACGATAGGCAAACAGGTATTCGTACACACACACACACACTCACACACACACATGTAGACATGGATCCACATGTTGTGTAATAATAAAGTGATGCATGACAGCAAACAACATCATTGTTGTTTTTTGTTATTCTTTTTTTGCGACTTCTGCTCACATGTT
This sequence comes from Octopus sinensis, assembly GCF_006345805.1. NCBI lineage: Eukaryota > Metazoa > Mollusca > Cephalopoda > Octopoda > Octopodidae > Octopus > Octopus sinensis. The sequence goes on from NC_043012.1 coordinate 37,100,948, forward strand.
GTGCCACTTCACTCTGAGTGTCACACTTGTCTAAGTATGTGACACACACGTGACACATTTGTCGGTATATGCATGTATGTATGTACGTACAAGCATGTGTGTGTGTCTGTGCATGTGTCTGTGTGTGTGGAGGGCACTTGTATGTATGTACATGCATAGGTTAGCACATGTGTGTGTGTGTGTGTGTTTGTGTATGTGTGAACTTGTTACCAGTTTCAAACCCCTTTGTGCTTCCATACACAAGATACAAATGACTGTTTGTCAACTGTTTTAGCAATCTGACTCGGTAAACATCGTTTCCCATGGCAACCATAACAGCTGCAGCATCCATCTCCTCAATCTCAAGCTTCTCTCCAAAGCATCGACGTGGCAGAAGCGTTAACATCCTGGACAACAAAATGCTTCATGGCGTTTCGTCCGTTTTTACATTGTAAGTTCAAATTCTGCCGAGATCAATTTTGCTTTTTACATCTTTCCGGGGTTGATGAAATAAGTACCAGCTGTGCACTGGGGGTCGATGTGATTGACTCACCCCCACTGCTCTCCTGAAATTGCTGGCCTTGTTCCTATAGTAGAAAGAAATACAGAACTCCTCTATGGAGAGTTTCAGGTTTCACCAACAATGGTTTATATGAAACGACAAGGGCCCAGGGGAGGTGTGGCAAGATTTGTAACCCTTGATGAGACACGTCCAGCTAAGTAAAACCACTGTCGTCCACACATCCAGGCTGGTCCTTTACAGGTGCCAGGGACACTTAAAAGGCACCTGTGCCACTGCTGTGTAAGTGCACCTGTGCCAGTTCAGGGCCACGGTCATGCACAGCAGTCACTGAAACTAAGGACTCGTGCGTTGGAGCAATTGACCTGATGAAACAACACTCCTTTCATCAGTTTCCCTGAGCCTTGATAGCCATTTACCTCAGCATGTTGGCACCGTACCTCCCCATATCTATCCCCTCTGCACCACTTATTCTCCCCCACCCCTGATAACTGAGGGCAAGTCCCTATCCATCTCCAATACCATTCATTTTCCTCCCTCTCTCTCTCTC
>NC_043012.1:37106996-37114496 GCF_006345805.1 Octopus sinensis
ACACTGGTGACCACCACTCCTGAAAGATCCCTTTTGGTCATGAATGACCATGGGAATGCACCTAGAAAGTTCCCCTCCGAGGTACAAGTCTGGGCAAGGTTGTTTATGGAAGACCAGCAGTCACCATACCAGGCTCCCTTCTCCATGCCATTGATGTTATTCAAAAGATAGGCAAAGATTGCTGTAGCTTGGCACCAATGACATCACAACTCGTTTCTACAGCTGAGAGAAACTGGAGCAACGTGAAATAAAGTGTCTTGCTCAAGAACACAACACACAGCCTGGTCCGGGAATTGCACTCACTACCTCATGATCGTAAGCCCAACACTCTAACCACTGAGCCATGCTCCACCACTCCTAAAAGCATTAATTAATGTCAGATCTAATGAAGATAACGTAGCTTTATTTTCATTAATTAAAACTACATCCAGAAGGAAAAGGTGTGGCCATGTGGTAAGAAGTTTGTTTCCCAACCACCTAGTCTCAGGTTCAGTTCCACCACGTGGCACCTTGGGCAAATGACTTCTACTATAGCCCTGGTTTGACCAAAGCCTTGGGAGTGGATTTCGTAGACGGAAACTGGAAGAAGCAGACTGCATTTAAATGTGAGTGTTTACTGCCTCCATCGTTGTAAGGGACGTCCTTTGTTTGGAATCTTTGTTTGGTCATAGGGTAATATGACCATACCTGGAAACAGGTGAGGACTGGCAACAGGAAGGGCATCCAGCTGTAGAAGACTTGCCTCAACAAATTCTGTCAGACTCATGCAAGCGGATGGTAAATGATGATGATGATGATGATCTTTGAGGAGGAGAAGGAATTGTCCGTCCACCAAACTTATTCACAAGGCATGGTCAGTTGAGGGTTGGAGTGGAAAACACTTGCCTAAGGTGCCATGGAGTGGGACTGAACTGAAAACCATGTGGTTGGGAACTTCTTACTAATTCTAATTCTGTTGCGAATGGTGTGTGTGGGGGGGGGTGAGTGGGTGAGGGGACATGGAATATAAATTAATAAAGTTTAATCTAAATTCATTAATTAAAGAAACAATTAGTTCTAAATCTCTGAACGAAAAACATGCAGCAAAAGTAGAAGAAACATGCAGCAACATGTAGCAACAGTAGGACAGAGTAAGATCTATTTGCCAACATAAAGTGGCAATCCTGATTAGGACCAATGTTGCTGTTATTTAGCCCCGGGAAAGCATCGTCTCCAGCTGGCCATTGACGCAAACTGCGTCCTTATATCTTGGAACAAGGGAGCTAGCGTCCCAATCAGAATTTCCACTTTACGTTGGCAAATAAATTTTACTCTAAATTAAGTTTAACTAAAATTCATATAGTGGAGGCACATGGCCTAGTGATTAGAGTAGCAGACTTGCAGTCAAGGGATTGCAGGTTCGAATCTCAGACCGGGCGATGTGTGTTTTTATGAGCTCCACATGGCTCCGGCAGAAGATAATGGTGAACTTCTGCCGACTCTTTTGTCACAAGTTTCTCTCACTCTTTCCTCCTGCATCTTGCAGCACACCTGTGATGGACCAGCATCCCACCCAGGTGGGGAACCTATACGCCAAGGAAACCAGGAAACCGGCCCGGGGAGTGTGGTGACAACTCCCTACATGTTTTAGTCTTATTGGACCTCATCAGTGACAACTTATCTTTTACGTTTTACTTGTTTCAAGCACTGCTTTGAAGGGTTTCTGTTGAACACGTAAACCCCAGAGCTTATTGTCAGTCTGGTACTTATTCTATTGGTCTCTGTTACCAAACTGCTAAGTTATGTGGACATAAACAAACCAACACTGGTTACCAAGCAGTGGAAAGGGACCAGCACAGACACACATGCACATATATGACAGGCTTCCACACAGTTTCCGTCTACCAAATTTATTCAGAAGGCATGGTCAGTTGAGGATTATAGTAGGAAACACTTGCCTAAGGTGTCATGAAGTGGGACTGAACTCAAAACCACGTGGCTGGGAACATCTTACCACACAGCCAGGCCTGCACTTCACTGTATGTTTTTAATGCAGAGAATGTCCTAAGGTATTCTCCCACCACCATCACGTCAATTCACTGCTCTCCTCTCCCACCTTCTCAACATCACCACCACCACCACCACCACCATCACCACCACCACCACCACCGCTTCATGCAGCAATATGTAGGAAGAGATCCCCTATCAACCAACCTGTTCCTTGTGTGACAATATTGAACAGCATCCACCAACATGGCACAGAGTTGGGCAGCTTCTTGTTCTTCTCCACATTGTTGTCTCTGAAAAACAGTGTCAACAGATAATATACACTATGCATACAAACGTGTGCGTGTGTGTGTGTGTGTGTGTGTGTGTGTGTGTGTGTGTGTAGTTGAAATTTACAGAAAAACAAAAGATGAAGACAGGTGTATAAACAATATAAGAGTTTGACGTTTGGGGAAAATGGGAAAGGCTTTTACGTTTCGAGCCTAGGCTCTTCAACAGAAAGGAACACAAAGAAGTAAACAGAGAGAGAAAAAAAAATTGTGGATATAAATAGATATATATATGTATATATATATATATATATATATGCGTTTACTTGTCCCATTTTCCATTTTTTCTCATTCACATATTTCACTTGTTTTTCCCTCGTTTGTTTTACGTATTTCATGTTATTTGCACTGCTGGTGACGTCCTGTATGCATATATGCATGTATATACATATATATATATATAATATATATTATATATATATATATATTATATTTTTTTTATTGCACCCTTTTCAAGCCTAGCCAGGCTCATGGGCCTGGTTTTTATGGCGTATAGTTCCCCCCAGCTGGACGATATGCCAGTCGATCGCAGCGTTACTCAAGAAACAGGAAGAAAGAGTGAGAGAAAGTTGGGGCAAAAGAGTACAACAGGGGTCACCACCACCCCCTGCCGGAGCCTCATGGAGCTTTTTTAGGTGTTTTCACACAATAAACACACACAACACCCAATCTAGGAATTGAAACCACGATCCTCTGACCGCGAGTCTGCTGCTCTAACCGCTGGGCCATTGTGCCTCCACACAGACACAACCACACACATATATATATATATATATATATATATTATATATATATGTATATAATTATTTATAATATATTTATATATTATATAATATATATATATACACACACACATACATATACACACACACACACACACACACAACACACACCACACATATATATATATAAGCACATCCGAGCGTGATTGTTGCCAGGCCCGGATTGGCTCCTGTGCCAATGGCATGTGAAAAGCACCATTTGAGTGTGATCATTGCCAGAGTCACTCTACCGGCACATGAAAAACAACATTTGAGCATGATTGTTGCCCACGCTGCCAGACTGGCTCCTGTGCAGGTAGCACGTAAAAAACACCTTTTGAGCATGGTTGTTGCCAGAACCGCCTGACTGGCCCTCAGGCTTGAGCCTGGTGCAGCCTCCTGGCTCCCTAGACCCTAGTCGAACTGTCTAACCAATGCTAGCATGGAAAGTGGATGTTAAAGGATGATGATGATGATATATATATATATATATATTATATATATATATATATATACATATATACATCTATATATCTATAATATAAATTGGACATGGGTGATCATTGTATTCTTTCTTGTCTTGAGGTTCACAGCCAAACGGCTGGGTGGATTCACGTGAAAAATGGCACACATGTGGAGAAGGGTGCATAGATTGGAATGTAGTTTATATTTTTTTCCTAGCCCCCATAGTTACTGAGATTAAGAATATGACACTGCTCCAGTGGTGATGGTATGAAAAAAACAAAAAGCTGTACCCAGTGGATTTTGGAAGGGTATCCAGCTGTAGAAACCAAGCCAAAATGAAACATGAATAAAATGAGGATTGTTGCCTCCCAATCTGCTTAAGTGAGCAGATCTCTCCAATCCATGGCCGCATCAATAATGGATATAAAATGATGATGACGATGATGATGATGGTAATGATGGAGATGATGATATATATATATTCACACATACATATATACATAAATATGTGTGCATATATGCACTCACATACACACCAACACATGTACACACACACACACACACACACACACATACGCACAGAGTCTTCTCTGGCTATTTATTTATGTTAGCAACGATGAACGGAAACATTATTGATGACTGACACTAACCTAACATGCTTTTGCACATTTCAAACAAAATGATAACAACATCAACAACAACAACAACAACCTACGTTTAATCTCCACCCACGTGTTTTTTTTATTTATTTCAAGCATTCATCGTCATTACATCTATAATTCATAACAACATTAGTCTTTAGTCTTTATTCATATTTCAGATGATGCATGTTAGGTTCGTTGCTTTTCGTTATGTCTTAGTCATCAGAAGTAGGAGTATAATTAGCGATCCCTTTTCAGGGTCCCTGTGACTGGGAGAAAAAGGGTGGGACATTTTATCCACAGACCCTTGACATACAAGAGCCAATTGGTGGCATTCGACCAAATGATTGATCAGCCCTTTCGATACCAGCCTGTCTGAAACTGCTCCTAGATTTATGGTATGAAGTTAGAGTTTTAAGTTGTCTAAATTCTGCTGAGGTCGACTTTGCTTTTCATCCTTTCGGGGGTCAATAAATAAAGTATCAGTTTTGCACTGGGGTCGATGTAATCGACTTAATCCCTTTGTCTGTCCTTGTTTGTCCCCTCTATGTTTAGCCCCTTGTGGGCAATAAAGAAATATAAATTAAAATCTTCCATTGAAATTTCATGTTCCTTTCTATCCTGAAAACCAGCAGAATGACAGCAAAAGTTATTTGACTGAGTTCTTTGTTAATTTTTAAATTAATTGAAATAAAGGTAATGAGATGTTTGAAGGGTTATGGTTGGTGTGTCATGGATGGACAGGATGAGGAATGAGGAGGTGCGAAGGCGAGCAGGAATGAGAGAAAAACTAAACAACCAAAATGGATAGACGAATGTTGAGGAGATTTGGCCACGTGGAGAGGATGGATGAGGAGTGGATGGTAAGAGGGGGTGATGAAGACAGAAATGGTTGGCAGCAGAACCAGAGGCAGACCCCGGTTTGTGTGGATGGATGGAGTGAGGAAAGCTTTGGTGGTTAGAGGTGTTGGAGCGAGAGAGTTTATAAATGATAGGAAAGCTTGGAGAAGCTTATGAGTGAATTTGATGTTGTTCAAAGGGGTACGGAACCAGAATGATGCAGAGGGGGTAAACCAGCATATGCCGTTGGGCCCGGCTGCTGATATTGGGGGTTGTATTCTATGCCTTGACCTGAGCATAGGACAGGGCTCGCCTCTTTGAGCTGGGAAATGAATGGTATGCCTGGTGTGTGTCGTGTTGTGGCTAACCACTCCTAAAAAAATAAGGGAATAGGCCTGAGTATATATATATAAAAAAAATGATACTAAAAGATTTAAAGTGAGCTAAAAAAAAAAAGCCTTTTATCAATATTTTGGGTTAAATTATATCTCAAACACCAGATAAATAAGGACAAAGTTATTTTACTGAATTCTTCACTATTTTCGGAATCAATTGAAACAAAGTCAGTGTATTTCAGCAGGAATATGGTAACAAAAGGGTTAAAGTGATCAAAATGAAAATTTTTAATCAAAATTTCCTGTTAATTGATGTTCCAAGCACAAACTTAATAATGACAAAGCTATTTTACAAAGTTCATTAATTTCAAAATTAGCTGAAACAAAAGAAATACAGTAACAAAAGGGTTTAAGTCTATCATCAAAGAAACTGATCAACAGGCTTCCATGCAGTCTCCGTCTGCCAAAATTTAACTCACAAGGTCTTGGTTGACTTGAAGTTTTGGTAGAAGATACTTTCACAGACGATGCCATGCCATGAGATTGAACCCCAAACCTCTTGGTTTTATGTGTGAACCACATAACCAGGACTGTCTACACCACTACCAATTCTTCAGGTGGTGGGTTTTAAGTGTGACAGAGTAAAAAAAAAAAGGGTTGGAACATTGGTGATGAGAAGGAAGAGGAGGAAGGAAACATCAATTTAGTTTACTACAAAATAAATAATCCTCATAACCACCCTTGCCCACCCCTTTTATGTCTGCTTTTCATGCTGGTGTGTAGGGGACGTTCTGACAGAACCAAATAGGTCAGAGGACGAAAATCTTGCCCCCAGTATTATACTTTTGGTAGGCTTTCTACACCTGGATACCCTTCTTAATATCAACAGCTTTACAGAGGAGAGTGGGTGCTTTTTGGAGCATGGCACCAACATTAGTGGGGTCACCTTGTAATTTGCAAGACTGAAGAATCATCCTTAAAAGAGAACGAGGGTATGAGATAGAATGGTTGCTTTAAACCTTTGCCATTTCAACCAGCCACATCTGCCCCAAAATATCCTTTCTGTTTTATATTCAAACTGACCAGATCTTTCTTCTCACGCTTACCTGACAATGTCATTCTAAAAGTAAACAAACACATCATCAAATCTTAATGTTATGAGATAATGTATGGTTGACTCTTTAGCATTTAAACCGGCCATTTTCAGCACAAATATTATTCCATGTGTTTTAATGCCCAAACCAATCAGATCCCACCTCTCACACCTACCCTGCAATGTCATTCTAAAAGTAAGCAATCACATCAAATGGAATCTCAAAGCTATGAGATAATAAATGATTAACTGAAAACAATGTGAATAAATAAGGATTATATTTGACAGAGAAATCTGAATGCCAAAGGGTTAAAGGAGGTGTTGAGATGCAAAATTATAAGGGTGGCTGGGTGGGGGAGCAGGGCAGGAGATTCATGGGTGGATGGGGGAACTGGAATGAGGCTTAAAAGAGGTAAATGATGTTGATGAAGAGGTGCTAGAACAGGTAAGGCCAATCTTTTCCCAGGAGTGGGCCACATGAGACGTAGCTGATCATCAGGTGGGGGTTGCCGTACAAAGGACAATCCAAAGTAATTTTGTGTTGGGCATGCCATTGAAAAGGTCCTGTGGGTCGCAGTTGGCCCATGACTGTGCCACAATGTGCCCCCTTGGACACGTATCCAGGAGATGTACAAGAAGAAGGAGTGTGGATAATGACAGGCCATGCTGTGGCTAACTGTGGAACAGCTTTCTCTCAATGAATCAGCTGTGTGGTCAGTTTGTGTATGTTGCGTAGATAAGAGAGGCCAGCCTGAATGGGATGAGTCAATGGTCAGTGATACTAAAGCCAGCAGCAGCAGCTGTGAATGACCAACTGCTGTCCAATATAGTGATCAATACCAGCTGTTGTACACTCTTACACACACACACACACACACAAACATACAACTGGACACATGCACACATATGGACACACACACATACAAGGCCAGACAACACACATGTAGCCACACATGCACACAGCCAGACATACATACATACGTACACACAAACACACAGCCAGTCAGATACACACACACATGCACACACACACATACACACATTCATAGA